>NC_056748.1:693241392-693430211 GCF_019279795.1 Protopterus annectens | reverse complement strand
TTTTCAGTTTTGGGGTTTTCCCCGGGATGTCTTGTTAGGTACATTCCAAAAGGGGCGCGCCTGTACTCTATAATGGGTCTAATAGTGACGAGTATAGGGAAAGTACAGTTGTGTACACTTATCATAAATGTAGATGTTGAGTGTATTCACTGTTGCAGTCATTACATTTGGGTAATCTGCTGGCAGGTTGCCCTCAATCGGCCTGATTAACAAAGTTTTGGGTCCTCGTGGGTTGCTGTCCCTTTTTCCATGACATCAGGTCGTAAGGAGTATAAAAAGTACAGTTGTGTACCTACCATAAATGTAGATGTTCGAGTGTATTCACTGTTGCAGTCATTACACTTGGGTTATCCTGGTGGCAGGCTACCTGCAGTCGGCCCGAACTCCAAAGTCCTGGTCCACGTCAGTTGCTGTTGCCTCTTTCCTGACGACAGAGCGCCAGGGGTATAAATGATGCAGCCGACGCTATTTTCTTCAGTTTTTCTTGCCCCAGATGTCAGGTGCCCCCAAAAGGGTAGGCTATAAAAACATTGCTAATAAAAGCATGCAGCAACATACACAAAACCTTCATCTACAAGCAAATACACCATATAGGTTGTATAGGATAGAGAAGTCCCAGCAAAGAAGGGGGAATGGTGGGTGGGTAACCTGGACTGCAACAGCGAATACACTCGAACATCTACATTTATGGTAGGTACACAACTGTACTATGTTCATCGTGTTTCACTGTTGCAGTCATTACACTTGGGTTGAATCCCAAAGCTGAGGTAAAGCGGCTGGGTCTAAATAGCATTAGGAGTGGCTATAAGGCCCTGCAGAACTGCAGCGGCAAATTCTGCTCTGGATTTAGAGTAAAGAGGTAAGTGGTAGTGCTCGGTAAAGGTGTGCACTGAAGTCCAAGTTGCAGCCTCCAAAATATCCTTGGTTGGTACTCCTCTGAGGAAGGCTGCTGAGGTGGCTGCTGCCCTGGTAGAATGTGGTCTAATGCCCTTAGGCACTGATTTGCCATGTTGTGAATACCAGAAATGAATGCAGTGTCCTATCCATTTTGAAATAGTCTGCTTTGAGATCGCCTTTCCTTGTGATCCCTGCAGCATATGCCACTAAAAGCTGCTCAGTCTTTCTGAAAACTTTAGTTTTGTCCAAGTAGAAGCGTAGTTGTCTGTGTATGTCCAAAGAATGCAGAAGCCTCTCCCCTTTATTCTGTGGGTTTGGATAAAAGTAAACAAATGAATGGTTTGGTTAAGAGCCACACTGGACACTACCTTAGGCATAAATGTTGGGTTTGTCCTTAGAGAAACCCTGTCCGGATGGAAGACAATAAAAGGTTCCACAGCCATTAATGCCTGCAACTCTGAGACTCTTCTTGCTGAAGTTACTGCTAGGAGCAGAGCTGTTTTCCATGATAAGAATTTAATATCAGCTGTACTGGCTGGCTCAAAAGGAGATAGTGTGAGTTTTTCCACGACAAAACTGAGGTCCCATTCAGGTATTGGTGCTCTCATTGGAGGTCTTATGTTTTTTGCCCCCCTGAGGAACTGCCTAAGCAATGTATGTGAAAAAATTGGTGGTTTTGTATTGTAATGAGCTGAAATGGCAGTGGCATGGGTCTTAATTGATGAGAAGGATAGGCCTTTGTCCAGCATCTCAGGCAGATATTGTAAAATCTGAGGAATATCTGGTACAAGCGTGTCAATTCCTTGCGCCTGGTTCCAAGCACAGAATCTCTTCCATTTTTCTGCATAGGATTTCCTGGTGCCGGGCCTCCTGGCCTCCAAAATAACATCCATAACTGCTTTAGAGAGAGGTGCATCCTGAATGGTCATACTATCCGCTATGTAGCTAGATTTAGGGTTCTGAGTTGGCTGTGCAGGATCTGATTGTTTTGTTGGGTCAGCAAATGAGGAATTGGAGGCAATGTCCAGGCTGGGCCTTGAGACAAGCTCCTTAGGATTGGGTACCAGTGTTGGCGTGGTCAATCTGGGGCAATTAGTATCATTTGTGGCTTCTCTTGTCTGACCTTTAGGAGTACCTTTGGGAGGAGAGGCAGTGGAGGAAAGGCATATACTGTAAGGTTGTTCCAGCTGAATGACAAGGCATCCACTTTCCATGCTTGTTTGTGATAAGTCCTTGTGCAGAATCTCTGAAGTTGGCAGTTGTGAGGGGAGGCAAAAAGATCTATGTCTGGGTGTCCCCATTCCCTTGTTATCATGCTGAAGATTTGTGGATCTAGTTTCCACTCGTGAGGATCCATGAGGTTTCTGCTTAGTTCGTCTGCCAGAGCATTTGTTTTTTTTTTTTTTGGCAGGAATTGTGCTTGCAGGTGTACTTGATAGGTCAATGCTGTGTTCCACAAAATCATGGCTTGTCTTTAGAGGGGGTAAGAATGCATGCCTCCCTGCTTGTTTATACTGTGGTGTTGTCCATCTTTATCAGCAGCTGTCCTGGATGAAGTAGGCCCTTGAAGGCTGTCAGGGCATTTTGTACAGCTAGCATCTCTTTTTGATTGATGTGAAGATGCCTTTGGTTTGGGGGCCATGTGCCCTGAATACATTTTCCTGCCATGTGGGCCCCCCAGGCATAATCTGACACATCTGTTGTTAGTGTTTGCCTGGCTGTGGGTAAAGTGAATGGCTGTCCCTTGTTGTGGTGACAGGCCTGTGCCCACCATTGAAACTCCTATTGCAGGCAGGGAATGAGTGAAATTAATGATTCCAGGCTGTGGCAATGTTGATCCAAACACTTTTTAGATACCACTGTAGTTTCCTCATATGCAGTCTTGCATATGAAATTAGCAGAATGCAGGAGGCCATGTATACAAGAGCCTGCAGAATTTTTCTTGCAGATAACTGGGTCTTTGTTGCCATGCGTTCGAAGTAAGAAATCAGTTGCCTTTGTTTGTCTGGCGTGAGATAAGCCATCTGGCCAGTTGTATTTAAGCTTGCACCCAGGAATATTATCTCTTGAGAGGGTACTAGTTTTGATTTCTTTTTGTTTACTGTGTACCCTAGGCAAATTAATAATCTTTTTACAAACGCCAGATGCTTTAGTAGAATGTATTTGGTCTCTGCTTGAATAAGGCAGTCACCCAAGTAGGGATGTATTTGTATTCCTCTTTGTCTGCAAATGCAATTACTGGTGCCAGGCATTTTGTGAAGACCCTGGGTGCAGTAGATAAGCCAAAGGGCAGTGTAGAGAATTGGTAGTGCATTGAGCCAGCTATGAATCTGAGGTATCTTCTGCAAGATTGTCTGATTGGGACATGCAGGTATGCCTCTTTGAGGTCCAAAGTTACAAGCCAAGCCTTCTTTCCCAGCATGGGCAGAAGCTGTTGCAGAGTCAACATTTTGAATTTTGGTAGGTCCAAATAAGTACTTAGAATAGACAGGTCCATAATTGGTCTCCATGCTTTGTCCTTTCTTGGTACTAAGAAAAGTCTTGAGTAAAATCCTTGTCCCTGCTCCTGTTGTGGTACAGGCTGAATGGCCTTCATGTCCATGAGAGATGGTACTTGTTTTTGTGCCTCTGCCCATTGATTGTGTGGCAGGTCTGGCATACCTTTTGCCTTTGGAAGAATGTGAAAGAAGAACCTGTAGCTCTGAGAGACTATGTTTAGGACCCATTTGTCCTGTGTGATCGTGTGCCAGTTTTGTGAAAAAATTGCTAGCTTTCCCCCCTAAGGGTGCTGCCAAGAGAGAAATGCTTGGCATTAGCAGAGGGAAGTCATTAGGACGGTTTCCTATATGGCTGTGATTTGTCTTCTCCACTTTTGGAGGTAGAAGCACCCCATTGTTTGGGCCTGTATGAGCCCTGGGGCTGTTGCCTGCCTCTAGGGCGTCTGTATCTGCCTCTTTGTGGCCTGTCCGACACTGGAAAGGACCAATTCTTAGAAGGCCAGTTCCTGCTAAATCTGGGTGGCTGTACAGTACAGTTTTGTACCTACCATAAATGTAGATGTTCGAGTGTCTTCACTGCTGCAGTCATTACACTTGGGTTATCCTGCCATAAGGCGGGCCCGCAGTCGGCCTGAGTTCCAAAGTCTTGGTCCGGGTTGCTGTTGTTCTTCCCTGACGCCAGTGCCAGGGTATATAAGCAACAACACCATTTTCTTCAGTTTTTCTTGCCCCAGATGTCAGGTGCCCCCAAAAATGGTAGGCAATACATATTGCTAATAAAACATATCAAAAAGGTATAAATAAAACCTTCAGTAATCAGCAAATACACCACATAGGTAGTATAGGTTAGTCCCAGATAAAAAAGAGGGGCTGGCGGGTGGGTAACCTGGACTGCAGCAGTGAAGACACTTGAGTATCTACATTTATGGTAGGTATAAAATTGTACTATGTTCATCGTGTTTCACTGCTGCAGTCATTACACTTGGGTAGAATCCCAAAGCTGAGTTTGGGTGGCTGGCTCTATAGAGGATTTGGTGTGGCTATGAGGTCCTACAGCACTGCAGTGGCAAAGCCAGCTCTGGATCTAGAATAAACAGGCAAATGGTAATGCTTGGTAAAGGTGTGCACTGAACTCCAAGTTACAGCTTCCAAGATATCTTTGGTAGGTACTCCTCTAAGGTAGGCAGTAGAAGTGGCAGTTGCCCTGGTGGAATGTGGTCTAATATTACTAGGTACAGGTTTCCCATGTTGTGAGTAGCAGAACCGGATACAGTGTCCTATCCACTTTGAAATGGTCTGCTTTGAAATAGCCTTTCCCTGTGATCCTGCAGCATATGATACAAACAATTGTTCAGATTTTCTGAAAGCTTTTGTTTTGTCCAAGTAGAAGCGCAATTGCCTGTGTACGTCCAAGGAATGTAGAAGTCTCTCCCCTTTATTCTGAGGATTTGGATAAAATGTTGGCAAGTGAATAGCTTGGTTAAGAGCCACACTGGATACCACCTTAGGCATAAAGTTAGGGTTTGTTCTTAAAGAGACCCTGTCTTGGTGGAAAATGATGAAAAGCTCCACTGCCATTAGTGCCTGCAGTTCTGAGACTCTTCGTGCTGAGGTTATTGCCAGAAGCAGAGCAGTTTTCCATGATATATATTTTAAGTCTGCTGAATTGGCTGGTTCAAAAGGAGGCAAAGTGAGCTTTTCCAAAACTAAATTGAGGTCCCAAGTTGGTGTTGGTGCTCTCCGGGGCGGTCTTATGTTTTTAGCCCCTCTGAGGTACTGTTTTAGCAATGGGTGACAGAAAATAGGAGGATCTGTGTTGTATTGAGCCGAGATGGCAGATGCGTGAATCTTAATGGATACAAAGGATAGTCCTTTGTCCAGCATCTCAGTCAAGTATTGAAGTATCTGAGGAATGTTAGGGACCAGAGGATCAAGGTTTTGAGCCAGGTTCCAGGCACAGAATCTCTTCCACTTGTCTGAATAAGATTTCCTGGTGCTAGGCCTCCTGGCCTCTAAAATGACATCCATAACAGCTTTAGAGAGAGAAGTAGTCTGTTTGGCTAATGAATCTGCCATGCAGCCAGGTTTAAGGTTTTGAGCCGACTGTGCAGAATCTGATTGTTTTGCCGAGTCAGAAGGTATGGAATTTGAGGCAAAATCCAAGGTGGGCCTTGAGCTAAGTTCTTTAAGATTGGGTACCAGTGCTGGCGTGGCCAGTCTGCAGCAATCAGAATCATCTGTGTTTTTTCTTGTCTGGCTTTTAGGAGTACCCTTGTAAGGAGAGGCAGAGGTGGGAAGGCATAAACATGTAGGCTTTTCCAGCTGAACGAAAGAGCATCCACTTTCCATGCTTGTGTGTGATAAGTCCTTGTGCAGAATTTTTGTAGTTGGCAATTCAGAGGTGAGGCAAAAAGATCTATGTCCGGGCACCCCCATTTTTGCATTATCATGCTGAAGATTTGTGGATTTAATTTCCACTTGTGAAGATCCATGATGTTTCTGCTTAAGTCGTCTGCCAGAGTGTTTTTCTTTCCTGGCAGGAATTGTGCTTGCAGATGGACTTGATAGGTTAGGGTTGTGTTCCACAAGGTCATAGCTTGTCTGCATGGGGGGTAAGAATGAGTGTCCCCTTGTTTGTTTATGTACCACATTACAGTGGTGTTGTCTGTCTTTAATAGTAATTGTCCTGAATGCAAAAGGTCCTTGAAAGCTGTAAGGGCATTTTGTACAGCCAACATCTCTTTTTGATTGATGTGAAGATGCATTTGGTCTGTGGTCCATTTGCCCTGAATACACTGTCCTGCCATGTGTGCTCCCCAGGCGTAATCCGAGGCGTCTGTTGTTAAAGTGGACCTGGCTATGGGAAGAGTGAAAGGCTGACCCTTATTGAGGTGACATGCCTGTGCCCACCATCGAAACTCCTGCTGTAGGCAGGGAATTATTGGTATTACTGTCTCCAAGCTGTGAGAATGTTGAGACCATACACTTTTTAGGTATCATTGTAATTTCCTCATATGCAATCTTGCATATGGAATTAGTAGTATGCAGGATGCCATGAATCCCAAGGCCTGCAGAATTTTTCTTGCAGTGAGTTGGGACTTTGTTGCCATCAATTGAAAATACTGAGGCAGTTGTCCTTGTTTGTCTGGCGTGAGATAAGCCATCTGGGCCATTGTATTTAAGCTGGCACCCAGGAATATTATCTCTTATGAGGGCACTAATTTTGATTTATTTTTGTTTACTGTGTACCCTAGGCAACTTAACTCTTTTTACGAACGCCAGCTGCTTTAGAACAATGTCCTTGCTCTCTGCTTGTATCAGGCAGTCGTCCAGATATGGATATATTTGAATTCCTTTTTGTCTACAAAATGCAATTACTGGTGCCAGGCACTTGGTAAAGACCCTGGGTGCAGTAGATAAGCCAAAGGGTAGTGCAGAGAATTGGTAGTGCATTGAACCAGCTATGAATCTGAGGTATCTTCTGCAATTTTGCCGGACAGGAACATGCAGGTATGCCTCTTTGAGGTCCAAAGTAACAAGCCAAGCTTTCTTACCCAACATGGGAAGGAGCTGTTGTAGTGTCAGCATTTTGAATTTCGGAACATCCAGGTAAGTATTTAGAATGGAAAGGTCCAGAATGGGTCTCCAGGCTTTGTCCTTTGAGTCTTGAGTAAAATCCTTGTCCTTTTTCCTGCTGTGGTACTTTTTGAATAGCTCTCATGTCCATGAGAGCTGTAATTTGTTTTTGTGCCTCTGCCCACTGATTTTGTGGCAGGTCTGGCATTCCTTTTAGCCTTGGAAAAGTGTGAAAGTGGAACCTGTAACCTTGAGACACAATATTCAGCACCCATTTGTCTTGGGTGATTGCTTGCCAGTTTTGAGAAAAAAGTGCTAGTTTCCCCCCTAAGGGAGCTGCCAAAAGGGAAGAGTTTGGCATTGGAAGGGGGAAGTCATTGGGACTGTTTCCTGTAAGGTTGTGACTTGTCCTCACCTCCTTTTGGGTTTGAAGCACCCCACTGTCGTGGTCTGTAAGATCCTTGTGGCTGAGATCTGCCTCTTGGGCATCTGTATCTGCATCTTTGTGGCCTGTCTGACACTGGAAAGGACCAATTCTCTGTAGGCCAATTTCTGCTAAATTGTGGTGGCTGTACTTGTAAGAAATCATTCACTGTTTGCATAGATTTTGCCTTATCCTCCATTTTCTTTAATACCTCTTCTGCCTTAATACCAAATAAATGATCTTGCTGCAAAGGAGCATCCAATAATTTTGCCTTAACATGATCTGGTAAACTTTGTTCTTTTAACCAAGCATGCCTTCGAATCACAGATCCTGTAACTGCTGCTCTACAAGAAGCTTCTAATGAATCAAAACCACATTGCAAAGTATGCTTTCCCGCTTGTTCAGCTGCATGCAATAAATCCAGCATCTCCTTATAGTCAGGTGGTTCTGCATTTGTACTCATTTTCTGTTTTAATTGAGACAATAAGTATTGCTGATATTTAAGCATGTGATTTAGAGACCTCACTGCTAAAGTTGCAGAGGTGTAAACTTTCTTTCCCCATCTGTCTAATGCTCTAGAGTCCCTATCCGAGGGAACTGGATTCTTAGCCGTGGAAGCCTTAACCCCTTTGGGACCCTGGGAAATAGTTTCTGGGTCAGCAACAGGGTTTTCATAAAGAAATTTGTGAGAGTCAGGGACTCTGTAGTACCTGTCTGGCTTGACTGGAGCTGGGGGTAAAGAATCAGGATTTAAACTAGATTCAGAGAACACATCATTCACAATGTCCAACACTGGTGGAGTAGCAAGGGGCCTGTGCTGAGGCAGTAAAAGAAAATCTCTGAGCCTTTTCTTGGATTCTGAGTAATCCTGGCCTTCCCAATGGAAATGCTCCCTCATGGTATGTAAAGTTTCCCCAAAAGAATAATCCTCAGGAGGAGAAGCTGAAGGAATTGATTCTTCAGCATCAGAATCCTCATAGGGGGGCTAAAGAATATCCCTGGTCTGAAGTGGAATTAGAATATACTGAAACCTGGTCAGAGGAATCATAATCTGTATCCTGCTTAGGCCTTTTATCAGGAGGGGGATGGGAACCCCTGATTAGAGTAATCAAGTCTTCGGCCATTTTGAGCATCTGTTTTTTAGGCATGGAGGCCTGTCCAAGTGAATGTTGTACTTGCTTCTTTGTCTTTAATGCAGTTATAGTCTTGGCTGTAGTTGCAATGGTAAGTTGAGTTGGCCTGAAAACACCCTCAGAAGCCGATGCATGCTCAGCGGCTCTGGACCCATCTGAAGGGTTAATCTCCGTTGGCCCAACACCTTGAGTATCCGGAGGCCTAGGCACCTCCACATGGGAGTCAGTCGCGGCCTGTGGTTCTGAGGTTGCGGGAGTCAGGGGCTGCGAAAGCGCCTCACTGAAAACCGGCGAACCGGTGACTGGCCTAGAAGAGGCTTCGTCGTCAGTTTTGGTCCTCGGATGCCTTTCCTTATCTTTATCTTTGCGTTTTTGTGCATTCTGGTCGTCGGTTGTTCCGACGGCATTGTATAATTAAACGTTTGCCCAAAGTAATGGCGAGCAAAATCAAAACGACGTTTAATAGTGCGTTTGTTAAATCTAGCACAAAACCAACAACTAGTGATGTCATGATCTGGGCCTAGGCATGGAATACAGTAAGAATTAAAATCCTTATGAGGTATTTGCTTCCCACAAGAAATACAATTATTAACTTTTACTGACATCGGTCTGAGGCAAGAAAAAGTTTCCCCAACGGGGTACTTAGCTTTACTGAAGACTTTGGTTCTGAAATCGAATTTGAAATCTCAGGAGTCGGCCGACCGGCACTTGCGAACTGCTTTTGCTTCGGGCACCGCACGGCAAGGAAGACTGAAGAAAATGGCGTTGGTTGCTTCTTATATACCCCTGGCGCACTGACGTCAGGGAACACGCGACAGCAACCGACGCCGGACCATGACTTTGGAACTCAGGCTGACTGCGGGCCCGCCTGACGGCAGGATAACCCAAGTGTAATGACTGCAGCAGTGAAACCAGATGAACATCTGTAAGAAATCCTTCACTGTCTGCATAGATTTAGCTTTATCCTCCATTTTTTTTCAACACCTCTTCTGCCTTAACACCAAACAAAGTATCATGCTGTAATGGAGCATCCAATAATTTTGCTTTAACATTATCAGGCAGAGTCTGTTCCTTTAACCAAGCATGCCTTCTAATAACAGAACCTGTTACAGCGGCCCTGCAAGAGGCCTCTAGTGAATCATAACCACATTGCAAAGTATGTTTCCCCATTTGTTTAGCTGCATGCAATAAATCCTGCAAATCTTTGTTCTCAGAACATTCAGAATTTGTCAACATTTTCTGTTTTAACAAAGACATTAAGTATTGCTGATATTCGAGCATATAAAATTGACAATTTAAAGCCCTTACAGCCAAGGTAGCAGAAGTGTAGACTTTTTCCCCCCATCTGTCCAGTGCCCTAGAATCTCTATCTGAGGGGACAGGGTTTTTAGCAGTAACAGCCTTGACCCCTTTGGGACCCTGAGAGATAGTTTCTGGGTCAGCAGCAGGGTTTTTATATAGAAATTTATGAGAATCTGGAACCCCGTAGTATCTGTCCGGCTTAACAGGTGCAGGAGGTAGAGAGTCAGGAGACAGGCCGGACTCTAAAAATACATCATCTACACTGTCTAGAACAGGTGGAATTGCAAGAGGTCTGTGCTGAGTTGGTAGAAGAAAGTCTCTAAGCCTTTTCTTAGAATCTGAATAATCTTGGCTCTCCCAGTGGAAATGCTCCCTCATGGTATGCAGGGCTTCCCCAAATGAGTAATCCTCAGGAGGAGAAGCTGAAGGAATAGATTCTTCAGCATCAGAATCCTCATAGGGAGGAATAGAATATCCCTGTTCTTAAGAGGAATCAGAGGAAATGGAAATCTGATCAGAGGAATCGTATTCAGTGTCTTGCCTAGGCCTCTTATCGGGGGGGGGGCCCTGATCAAAGTAATTAGGTCTTCGGCCATTTTCAGCATCTGTTTCTTAGGCATAGAAGTCTGTCCTGGAGAATACTGTACTTGTTTCCTTGTCTTTAAAACTGTTTTAGACTTTGCCTTGGATGCTGAAGTAGGCTTGATATAAAGTTGTGCAGGTCTGAAAACACCCTCAGAAGCCGATGCCTGCTCAGCGACTCCGGACCCATCTGAGGGATTAGTTTCCAAAGGGCCAATACCTTGAGTATCCAGAGGCCTAGTTGTCTCCACGTGGGAGTCGGAGGAGACCTGTGGCTCTGAGGTAGCGGGAGTCAGGGGCTGCGAAAGCGCCTCACTGAGCACCGGTGACTGACCTAGAAGAGGCTTTGTCGTCGGTTTTGGACCTCGGATGCCTGTCCTTTTCTTTCTCCTTGCACTTTTTATGAATTCCAGTCATCAGTTGTTCCGACGGCATTATATAGTTAAACCTTCGGCCAAAGTAATGAAAAGCAAAATGTTACCGACGCTTAATAGTGCGTTGGTTAAATCTAGCACAAAACCTACAACTAGCAACGTCGTGGTCAGGGCCTAGGCAAGGAATACAGTAAGAATGAAAATCCTTATGAGGTATTTGCTTCCCACAAGAAATACAATTATTAACTTTTTCTGACATCGGTCTGGAGCAAGAAAAAAGTTTCCCCAACGGGGTACTTAGCTTTATAGAAGACTTCGGATCTGAAATCCAATTTCGAAAATCTCTGGAGTCAGTCGGCCGACCGGCACTTGCGAACTGCTTTTGCTTCGGGCACTGCGCGGCAAGAAAGACTGAAGAAAATGGTGTCGGCTGCATCATTTATACCCCTGGTGGTCTGACGTCAGGGAAGAGGCGACAGCAACCGACGCCAGACCAGGGCTTTGGAAATTCTGGCCGACTGCGGGTAGCCTGCCAGCAGGATAACCCAAGTGTAATGACTGCAACAGTGAAACATGATGAACATCATGCAGCCGACACCATTACATCAGTTCTTGCACCAGATGTCAGGTGCCCCGCAAATGGGGAGCAACATATATATATATGTATATAACTTAAAACACAAAAAATATACCTCCAAACAAAAGCACATACACCAAAAAGGCTTTTAAGCATAGTAAAAGGAGAAATAACTATCCCAGCAGAGTGTAGCCTCCCTAACATCTCAGATGCCCAGGTGAGAGCCGCCCTCTCTAAAGCTAAAAACACAGCATCAATGGGACCGGATGGTGTCCCGGGCTGTGTGCTACATGAACTCCAAGAGGAACTAAACCCACACATAAGGCTGCTGTTTAATCTTAGCCTTACTACAGGATACATACCCAAAGAGTGGCGTACGGCAATAGTGGTCCCACTTCACAAAGGCGGTGCTTCTACGGACCCTGAAATTACGCCCCATAAGCTTGACGAGCCTGGTCTGCAAAGCTATGGAGAGGATCATTATGGAACTCATAAACAAAGACATTGGGGACCTACAGACATTGATCCTACCCAATTTGGCTTTGTCAAGGGCAGATCCTGCCTTTTGAACTTGGTCGACTTTTTGAAACAGTCACTAAGGCCATTGATGAGGGTAAGGCAGTTCACACAGCCTACCTTGACCTTGCAAAGCCTTTGACACAATACCCCACTCGGGCATCATAGACAAACTCACCAGCTTAAATGTAAACCCATATGTCACAAGATGGGTTGCAAACTGGCTCAAGGACAGAACCCACAGGGTCAGAGTTGCTGGAGCTATGTCAGACTCTAAGCCAGTCACAAGCGGTGTCCCACAGGGCTCAGTCCTGGGACCCTCTTGTTCGGCATTTATTTTTCCGAGGTACAGGCAAACATAGGAGGATTGTGGCTGACAAAGTTCGCAGATGACTGCAAACTGGGTGCCATAATTGATACTCCAGGACACAAACATCCTTCAGAGAGGTCTCATAGAAATGGATAATTGGTGCCAGAGCCATGGCCTTAAGCTGAACACAAAAATGTATAGTCATACCCTTTGGGAAAAACAAGGTACCGACAAATTACCACATAGGCGGTAATCCATTAAGTACGGAAGAGGTAATCAGGGACCTAGGGACCCAGGTTGACAGTAACCTCTCATTTGACACTCACATTGCCAAAGTGGTTAGGAAGACCTTCTATATTGCCCACCTTATCATGAAGGGTTTCACATCTAGATCAAGAGAGGTCATTGTGCCCCTGTACTCTTCTCTCATCAGGCCAATGATTGAGTACAATGCCCCATTTGGGATGTATCTCACCCGACACCTGCAGCAGTTGGAAAGACCCCAAAAGTTCCTCACCAAGAGGATAAAGAGTCTTAAACATATGTCATATGCCCAACTGAAAAAACTCCAGCTCTATTCAGTCGCATACCGACTCAGAGGTGATCTGTGCCTGACGTACAAGGCCATGTCCAATCCTGAATTAATGGACATGCTCCACCTCAGAAAATCCAAATCCATCAGAGCCACGAGAACAAGTGACTTAAACCTCAACACAGAAATAAATAGGACGTGCTGGAGGGACAGATTCATAACCCAGAGGCTCCCTACACTCTGGAACAGAATCCCAGTCCATGTTAGGCAGAGCCCCTCACTGACTCTATTCAAGAGAAATCGCGAATGGATGGGAGATCGAGGTTTACCCCGGGGTCATCTCTGTGTCACTACTAGACAGAAGCATAGTAAACTAAACCCTAAAAGGCGAGTATTCTCATCCTAAGGGGTGGTGTAAGCCACATACACTCTGGCTAGGCTTATAAATGCCTTAGGGCAGATAGCCTAGTACGAACCTATGAACCTATAAAAGAAAGGAGAGGTATAACAAGAGAAAAACAGGGGGCTGGAAGGAGGGTAACCAGGACTGCAACAATGAATACACTCGAACATCTACATTTATGATAAGTGTACACAACTGTACTATGTTCTTCGTATTTCACTGTTGCAGTCATTACATTTGGGTAGAATCCCAAAGCTATGGTTGAGAGGATGGATTTATACAGCATTAGGAGCAGCTATAAGGCCCTGCAGGACAGCAGTGGCAAAGCCTGTTCTGGTTTAGAGAAGAGAGGTAAATGGTAATGTTTGGTGAACGTATGAACTGAGCTCCAGGTAGCAGCTTCTAGAATGTCTCTGGTAGGATCCCCTCTGAGAAAAGCTGCAGAAATAGATGCAGCCCTGGTGGAATGATATACGATTCCCTTGGGGACAGGTTTACCTTGGTGCATATAGCAGAAACGAATACAATGGCTTATCCATTTGGAAATAGTCCGTTTTGAAATGGCCTTTCCCTCTGCCCCTGCAGCAAATGCCACTAGTAATTGTTCAGGTTTTCTTAGAGATTTCGTCCTGTTTAAGTAGAATCTTAGTTGTCTGTGTACAACCAATGAATGCAGAATTTTCTCACCCTTGTTCTGTGGATTTGGGAAGAAAGTTAGCAGATGAATGGTCTGATTAAGGGCCACAGTAGATGCTACTTTAGGCATAAAGGATGGATTGGTCCTGAGAACCACCCTGTCCGGGTAAAAAATAATGAAAGGCTCCACTGCCATAAGAGCCTGTAGTTCTGAAATTCTTCGAGCTGAAGTGACTGCTAAAAGAAAAGCTGTTTTCCAAGAGAGAAATTTTTAGGTCTGCAGTAGCAGCTGGCTCAAAAGGAGGTAGAGTGAGTTTTTCAAAAACAAAATTGAGGTCCCATGCAGGAGTTGGTGCTCTCCTGGGAGTTCTTCAATTTTTGGCCACTTTGAGGTACTGCTTTAGCAGAGGATGAGAAAAGAGGGTAGGCTCCGTGTTGTAATGAGCTGAAATGGCAGAGGCATGGATTTTTATGGAAGAAAAAGATAGGTCCTTGTGAAACATCTCAGTTAAGTATTGCAGAATCTGAGGAATATTGGGCATTGCTGTGCTTATTCCTTGTGCTTGTTTCCAGGCACAGAATCTTTTCCATTTGTCAGCATAATATTTTCTAGTTCTAGGCCTTCTAGCCTCCAAAATGACATCCATCACAAGTTTGCTGAGAGATGTAATTGGTGAAATTAGTTGATTAGCCATGCTGCAAGATTCAAAGTTTGGAGCTGTGTGTGCAGAATTTGATAGTTCTGCTGAGACAGTACGGAGGAAGGTGCGACATATTGCACAGGAGCGGGTACCAGTTTTGGTGAGGCCAGTCTGGAGCAATCAGAATCATTTTTGGTTTTCCCTGTCTGACTTTTAAAAAGACCTTGGAGAGCAGAGGCAGAGGGGAAAGGCATAGATTGATAGGTTTTTCCAGTTGAAGGATAGAGCATCCACTCTCCAAGCTTTTTTTGTGATGAATTCTTGTGCAGAATTTGTTTAACTGATAGTTTTGGGGTGAGGCAAAAAGATCTATGTCTGGGCTCCCCCATTTGCATAACATGCTGAAGATTTGTGGATCCAGTTTCCATTTGTGTGGGTCCATAAGACTTCTGCTTAGTTCATCTGGCAGAATATTTTGCTTTCCTGGCAAGAATTGAGCTTGTAGATGTATTTGATAAGTCAAGGCCGTACTCCACAATGCCATGACTAGTCTGCAAAGAGGGTAGGAATGTGTACCCCCCCCACTTGTTTATGTACCACATGACTGTGGTGTTGTCTATCAGTAGTTGTCCTGGATGAAGATAGTCCTTGAAGGCTGTCAGAGCACTCTGTACAGTTAGCATCTCTTTCTGATTGATATGTAGGTGCATTTGATTTGGGCTCCATTGGCCCTGAATGCATCTCCCTGCCAGATGTGCCCCAAGCATAGTCTGATGCGTCTGTAGTCAGGGTTTGAGTGGCAGGGGGTGGAATGAATGACAGTCCCTTGTTTTGGTAGCAGGCCTCTGCCCACCATAGGACCTCTAGTTGCAGGCAAGGAATGATAGGAATCATTGTTTCCAGGCTGTGACAATGTTGACTCCATAAGCTTTTTAGGTACCATTGAAGTTTCCTCATATGCAGTCTTGCATATGGAATTAGAAGAATGCAAGAAGCCATGAACCCCAAGGCCTGCAGAATTTGTCTTGCCAATAGCTGGGTTTGTGTGGCCACCTGTTTGAAGTAAGTCATCAATTGCATTTGTTTCTCTGGTGTAAGATAAGTCATCTGGGCAGTTGTATTCAAGCTTGCACCCAGGAATGTAATTATTTGAGAGGGTACCAGTTGTGATTTCTTTTCGTTTATGGTGTACCCTAGACAAGTTAGAAGCCTTTGTACAAACGCCAGATGTTTTAGAAGAGTGTCCTTGTTTTCTGCCCGAGTTAGACAATCGTCCAAGTATGAATAAATTTGAATGTTTCTTTGCCTGAAAAATGCAATTACTGGTGCCAGGCACTTTGTGAAGACCCTGGGTGCATTAGATAAGCCAAAGGGCAGTGCAGAGAACTGGTAATGCAAATAGCCTGCTTTGAAGTGGAGGTATCTTCTGCAAGATTCCCTGATTGGGATATGCAGGTAAGCCTCTTTTAAGTCTAGAGTTACCAACCAGGCATCCATGCCTAGCATAGGTAGTAACTGTTGAAGAGTCAACATCTTGAATTTTGGAATGTCCAGAAATGTATTTAGAATGGATAAGTCCAGAACTGGACGCCATGATTTGTCTTTTCTGGGTACCAGGAAAAGTCTTGAATAAATACCATGTCCCTTTTACTTTTCTGGTACTGGTTGAATATCTGGGCCTATGCCCACTGATTTGGAGGCAGATCTGGCCATCCGTTTGGGATAAGCAACGTGTGGAAATGAAATCTGTATCCCTGGGATACTATATTTAAAACCCATATGTCCTGGGTAATCAGTTGCCAGTCTCGTGCAAGAAGTGCCAGTTTTCCCCCCAAAGGGGCGGCCAAAAGATACGTGCTTGGTGATTGCAGTGGAAAGTCATTGAAACTGTTGACCACAGGAAGGCGCCTTGTTACTTCCAGATTTGGAGGTGGAGGCACCCCATTGCTTTGTTCTAAAAGTTCCTTGCGACCGAAACCTGGAGCCTTTGGAATGCCTGGGTTTGACCTGAGTGGCTCTAGTGGGTACTGGAAAGGACCAGTTCTTAGTAGGCCAGTGCCTACTAAACCTGGGTGGCTGCACTTGCAGGAAATCTTTCACAGTTTGCATAGATTTAGCTTTATCTTCCATCTTTTTCAAAACTTCTTCAGCCTTATTACCAAATAAACTGTCCTGTTGTAAAGGAGCATCCAACAATTTTGCTTTAACATGGTCAGGCAGACGTTGCTCCTTGAGCCAAGCATGCCTTCTTATCACAGATCCAGTTACAGCAGTCCTGCAAGAGGCCTTCAAAGAATCAAAACCACATTGCAAAGTATGTTTTCCAACTTGTTCAACTGAATGCAATAAATCCTGCAAATCTATTTTCCACACAGTCAGAAATCAACATAATTTTCTACTTAAGTAAACTCATGACATGCTATTGATATTTAGGCATATGAAATTGACAGTTTAAAGCCCTGATTGCCAAGGTTGCAGACATGTAAACCTTCTTACCCCATCTATCCAGTGCCCTAGAATCTCTATCAGAAGGGGTGGGATTTTTAGCAGTATAAGCCTTAACGCCCTTGGGACCCTGATAAATGGTTTCAGGGTCAGCACTAGGGTTTTTAAAAAGGAATTTGTGGGAATCAGGAACCCTGTAGTATCTGTCTGGCTTACTAGGAGCCGGAGGCAGGTAATCAGGAGTCATACTGGATTCTGAGAAAACATCATCAACAATGTCTAGAACAGGAGGTATAGCCAAAGGCCTATGCTGAGGAAGAAGAAGAAAATCCCCAAGTCTCTTAAGATTCTGAGAAATCCTGACTCTCCCAGTGAAAGTGTTCCCTTAAGGTATGCAAAGTTTCTCCAAAAGAAAAATCCTCAGGAGGAGAAGCACAAGGGATGGAGTCTTCTGCATCAGAGTCTTCATAAGTGGGTATAGATAATTCCTGATCAGAAGAGGAATCAGAAGAAATAGAAACCTGATCTGAAGATTCATAGTCAGTGCCTTGCCTAGGCCTCTTAGCAGGAGGGGGATGGGTACCCCTGATCAAGGTAATTAAATCCTCAGCCATTTTGATAATTTGTTTTTTAGGCATTGGGGCCTGTACACGTGGCCCAAGCATCATTTTTTTAGACATAGAAGTAGTTTTTGGCCTTAGTTTTGAAGATTGCGTCAGTTTAATATACAAATCTTTAGGCTTGAAAACACCCTCAGAAGCCGGTGCCTGCTCAGCGGCTCCGGACCCATCTAAGATAGAGACATCCGCGGGTTCAATACTTAAAGTATCTCGTGGCATACCAGACTCTGAATGGGTCTCAGTAGAGGCCTGTGAATCGAAAGTAGCAGGTATCAGGGGTTGCGAAAGAGCCTCACTGAGTACCAGCAAACCGGTGGCTGGCTTAGGAGAAGCTTCGTCGTCGGTTTTGGACCTCGACGGTCTGTCTCTGTCTTTTTCTTTGCGTTTTTTTAGGCATTCCGGTAGTCGGATTGCTAACAGACGACATTTCTGGACAGTTAAATCTTGAGCCAAAATATTTAGAAGCAAAAATATACCGACGTTTAATAGTGCGTTGATTAAATTTAGCACAAAACCAACAGCAAGGCACGTTGTGGTCAGGGCCTAGGCAAGGAATACAGTACAAATGAAAATCCTTATGAGGTATTTGCTTCCCACAAGTAATACAATTATTATCTTTTACTGACATCGGTAAGGAGCAAGAAAAAGTTTCCCCAACGGGGTACTTAGCTTTTAGTTGAAGACTTCGGTTCTGAAACTCAAAAAATAGAAGTTATGTACTTACCATAACGTTCCATGTGAGTTGTTTATCTCGCCTTTATTCTCACTGATGGGTTTGACACGGCCGATAGCAAGCTCAAGGTTTGCCAGTAGCTCGAGACCAACCTCTTATCCCACAATGCACTGCTGGAATTACCTCAGATCTCATTTGCTGCGAATAATAGTCTATACAGATATACAACCCATACATACTCTCTTATATATATCTACGAAGAACAGTTCCCAAAGGGAAAGAAGAAATATTGAATAACCAGGATGGCACTAGCCTCTAAGTCAACAGTCAGCCAGGAGGGGGAAGGAGGGAGGGACGTGAGAATAAAGGCGAAATAAACAACTCACATGGAATGTTATGGTAAGTACATAACTTCTATATGTGAAGTTGTTAAATCTCGCCGTTTATTCTCACTGATGGGTAGTGTCCCTAGCACCCTCAACCCTGGGTGGCTCATGGGAGTATGTTCTTCAGTACTGTAGAACCAAAGGAAGACCTGCCCCTAGAAGCCTTATCTACTTTGTAATATGTGATAAAGGTATGAGGCTTAGACCAAGTAGCTGCAGCGCAAACATCATCAAGGGCCAATTTACCTTGAAAAGCAGAAGAGGTAGAGACAGCTCTGGTAGAATGAGCTTTTGGTTTGTGCGTTAAAGGCATGTTCGCATTTTCATACACAAAGGATATACAATCGGATAACCATTTAGATAAGGTTGTTTTAGCCACTGGATTGCCTTTTCTTGCTTCTGAAAAGCATACAAAAAGTTGATCTGATTTCCTAATATCCTTAGTTCTGTCAAGATAAAATCTGAGCTGTCTGTGAACATCAAATGTGTGCAGCATATATTCCAATTTGTTAGAGTGGTTGGGGAAGAACACTGGTAGTTCAATGACCTGATTGATATTTGGCTCAGAACAGACTTTAGGTAAAAATTAGGTGTTTGTCCTGAGAGATACTCTATCAGCATGGAAGATCATGTAGGGTGGTCTGATGGATAATGCTTGAAGTTCTGACACTCTGCGGACAGACGTAATGGCCACACGAAAAACTGCTTTCCAAGATAAGAACTTTAAAGCACAAGAAAAAGCTGGTTCAAAGGGAGGAAGAATAAGTTGAGACAGCATAAGGTTTAAATTCCAGGGAGAAAAGGGAATTTTGATCAGAGGTCTCATATGAAGAACACTTTTAAGGAAGGTTTTGGATAATTTATGGCTCATAATATTTGAGCCATCAAGACCAAGGTGAAAATTTGAGATAGCAGCTAACTGAACTCGAACTGTAGAATGCTGCTGCCCCATCCTTAAAGATTTTTGTAAAAAATTCCAAAATGGGAGATAGCGGAGCTCGAAAAGGGTCAATGTTCTGCGCGTTGGCCCAAATTGAGAACCTTTTCCATTTACTGCCATATAGTTTCCTGGTAGATGGCTTGTGAGAAGACAAGAGAATCTGCCTTGTATCTTCTAAAATTGAATGAAGCCTGGCAATTAGGGGAAGTGGATTAGCCAAGCAGTCAGTTTCAGTGACTGCAGAGAAGGATGAAGGTCCCCTGAAGGGTGCGTCAGAAGGTCCGGAACTGGGTCCAGGATCCATGGATCCTCCAACAGATGATGGTGGAGAAACGGAAACCAAATCTGTCGAGGCCAGTAGGAGGCTATGAGTATAACCTTCCTTCCCAGTCATTTTGCTTTCTGTAAAAATCTGGGTATTAATGGGATGGGTGGAAATGCATAAAGGAGACCCGGGGGCCAATCGTGTATCAGTGCATCTCTCGGGGGATGACCAGGAGGTGGTATCAAGGCAAAGTAGCTTCTGCATTTTGAATTGAAGTGGCTGGCAAAAAGGTCGCAGCAAGGCTGGCCCCATTTGTGGAAAATCAACTCCGCAACCTGTTGTTTGAGAGACCACTCGTGAGGGAGTAATATTGCCCTGCTTAGCTTGTCCGTTATGACGTTGGATTTCCCCGGGATGTGCGTTGCTAACAGAAAATGCTAGGACAACACAGCCCATTGCCAAACCTTGAGGGCTTCTCAACAAAGGGGGTAAGACTTGGTTCCGCCTTGCTTATTCAAGACCAGACTACTGACATGTTGTTGGTCTGAATTGCAATAGTCCCTAGAGGGAGAGAGTCCTGAAAGTACTGCAATGCTAGAAGTACCGCTCTCAGCTCTAGAACATTGATATGCAAATGTGATTCTTGATCTGTCCATGTGTCTTGGGCAGTCTTTCCCTGAAAATGCCCCCCCTCCCACCCCATCAGGGAAGCGTCCGTGGTCACAGTGGCTACTGGGGGTGGCAGAACAAAGGGTCTTCCTATTGTAACATGGAGACATCAACCACCACCGAAGGTCTCTCCTGCAAGAATCCGTGATAAGAATCATGTGGTGCATTGGTAGTTTCTGGTAAGACCACCGAGCGAAGAGGAGCCATTGAAGGATTCGCATATGCATCCTTGCGAGTGGTATAGCCAGGATTGCTGCCGCCATAAAACCTAGTACTTTCAATACCTCCCGCTGCTGCAGCTTTGTTTTTTTGACACCAGTGAGCTGACGTTTTGGCGGAGAAGAGAGACTCTTTCGAAAGGGAGACGTAGAGTGGTGGTTGAGGTATCTAACTCTGCTCCTATAAAAACGGTATGCTGAGATGGCGATGAGGCAGACTTTTCGAAGTTGATCGTAATGCCTAATCGATGGCAGAGTGTCAGAGTGTACTGTGTTGCCTGAGTCAATTGATGCCTGGTGGTAGTGGTGAGGAGCCAATTGTCTAAGTATGGAGACACCTAGAATCCTAGACGCCTCAGGTGAGCTGTGACCACTGCCATACATTTGGTGAACACTCTGGGGGCTGAAGTGAGACCAAAGGGCAGGGCTCGAAACTGGTAATGATTGGCTCCCAGCTGGAAGCGCATATGATCTCTGGAGCATCTGTCCATCTTTATGCGATAGTACACGTCCTTGAGATCTATGGAGCACATCCAATCGCCTTTCCCTAAAAAGGGAAGAATGGACTGAAGCGTGACCATTCGGAACTTCTCTTTCTTTACGAAGTTGTTGAGTCTGTTGAGGTCCAAGATCGGTCTCCAGTCCCCTGTTTTCTTTGGTACCAAAAAGAATCTTGAGTAAGTTCCTAATCCGACTTGGTCTGCTGGGACTGGTTGGATGACTCTTTCTTTCTAGCAATCTGTGGACTTCTACGATTGCTTGTTCCCTGAGATTGGGTGGAACATCTGGGATTTTTTTGATAGGAATGGGTGGGGTAAAGAACGGTATGAAATATCCTCTGAAAATGATGCTTTGTACCCAAGTATCCGATGTTATGTTTAGCCAGGTGTCTGGGTACAAAGACAAGCGACCCCCGACTGCCTCCAGAGCCGAACAGTCGGGCCCCCTTTCAAGGGCGCTGGTAGGACTGACCGGAGAACTGACCCCTGTCACCCTGTTGCTGTGAACTCCCTCTGCCACGGGGGGGGGGGGCGTCTTCCATTATAACCCCCTCCTCTGCCTCTAGAGGGGGTTTCACCACGTGTGTCCTGAAAGGCTGCCTGAGTTTTTCGGAACCACATCCCACCCCTAAGGCCCTTGGGGTAGGGCTGAGAAGGAGTGGAAAAATGGACCCCAACGGCAGATAAAGTCTTGCCTTCCTGCTCACACCTGGTTAAAGTTTCCTTTACTTTGAGCCCAAACAGTGATGAGCCATCGAATGGGGTATTAATAAAGGAAGACTTGAAGGGTTCCGCAAAGGAACAGAGACGCATCCAGGCTTGTCTGCGAAGAGCAATGCCCGAACTAGCGGCTCTACTCGAACCATCAGCTGCATAGGATATGAGAAGCATGGACGAGTTGACTACTGAGTTTAGGGTAGTGAGCTGGGCGATGACTTTGTCGGCCACTCCTGTAGCTACTGTACCCTGGAGAGCATCTCCTAGCTCTTTCAGGAGATCTCTCTGTAGTCTTGTAAAATGGGTCAAGTAGTTCAGTGATAGCAGAGAAAAAGTCGCTGAACTAAACATGTGCTTCCCATATCTATCCATAACCCTAGAATCTCTGTTAGTGGGGATGGATAGAAGAGGATGTCTCAGATACTTCCTTTTTGGTGGCTGCAGCCACCACCATGGCATCCACAGGCACTCCTTTTGTCAAAAATGGCTTATCTACTGGGGCAGATATGAATTTGTTGGGTCTACGAGGAACAGGTTTCCATGGCCTCCGGTGACTCCCACGCCTTACGAGAGATCAGTTCCATGAGTTCGTCGTAAGGTGGAGACACCCAAAAAGTGGAAGGTTGAGACCCAAAAGCCTTCAAGAGCACAGACTCATCCTCAGTAGGGGTCTTGGACTGCCAATCGCCCCTCTGACTAAGGATCTCTAGTATCTCTGCAAAGGAGATATCCTCAGAGGGGGATCGCGGGGACCCTTCTGACTCATCTAAGTCCGTGTCAGATGTCAAAGACTCCTGTGGGGAGTCTAAGTGCCTCCTCTTGCACAGTCTCTTCCTGGGCACCTCCTCAGTGGGAGGATCTGGGGAGGTCTCAGAAGAGCAGGGAACTCCCTGTGGGGGTACTTGAGGCTCGGGGTCTCTACACTTAGAGGGTTCAGTAGATGCAGAAGTAGACACAGGAGCTTGAGGGGAGAGGGAAAGCTGAACAGATGCTGATGTTGTCTTTGGAGACAAAACTCAAGGCACCACGGCTCCGACGAGAAGGAGTGGACGGACAAGAGAGCACAGTCAGATCCTCCCGCACAGAAACCCTGGGCTCCGAGCCCGAGGTAGGAGCCGAGCTCATCTGAGCCGAAGCCCCGAGAGGAAGAGTCGGCACTGACAAGTCAGTGTGACTATCCTCCCCGGACCCGACGGGAGAGCGTCGGCTCAGAGAGCCCTCGGTCGGCGCCGAGGACATCCGAGTAGATGGAGCCGATAACCCCGGTGCGGCGTTAGGGTTATGATTTTTTAAAATATGGTTGACTATTGGTATTATCAAACTGTTGATTTTTATGTCAACTGGTATCCTACGCTGCCTAGGGCGGATATTAATGATTCTTAACAATAAATATTTATTAACACCACCATTTGAATATAATAGCTTTAATTTAAATATAAGGAAATGGAAGACAAATATGTTTTTTTATGCATTTGAATGTATCATGCCCACGCATTTTTGTAAACGGCTAGCAGGGTTTTGTTGGCCTATGTGTTGTAACAATTTGGGGTGGTTGTAGTTGTTGAACTATGGATGGGAGTGTAGTTTGACTGATAAGGTGATGATGTTTTTGATACGATTCCGTTTTGGAACGGATTAGGTATTATTCTTATTACAATAACATAAACTCAATTTGATTTTACTGTTAAGAATTATTTATAGTTCTATTTTTTAATTGTATATTGCATAGTATAACAACATATATTAACGTCAGAAATGAAAGAGTTGTGAGTTTTGTACAACTTATGGGTTTATTAAGAGCAGTATTTCTAAACAATAAAAATGGGGTAATAGAGTGGATTGGTTTTAAACAATGGTTTTAAGTGTTTTAATATTTAAACAAATTGGTATGGTATCTAGTTTAATTAAAATGGCAGTTTGTTAATTGATTAATTGACACCCTATTTAATGGGGAAGCTGTAACAAGTGAATGTTTCATTTTTGTCTGAAGAAGGAGAGATACTAATCTCTCCGAAAGTGCTTGTGTGTAATAAAAGTTCTAACGTTACAGTTTCGAACTACTGTTGCTTCATCTGCATGGGACATCGTATTTGGTAGACAGTAACATACGTTTTGTTTACGTGCCTGGTGAAACGCTATCCCTTGGCTCTTTTTGTGTTTCGATAGTTTGTTTGCCTTTTTGGATTTATCGGCTCCAAGGGTTCGACCATCATCGGTTCAACTTCCTTCGACTCCGAGAGTCCAGTATGGCTCGGAGGAGGAGTAGGCAAGTCTGGTTCCATGATCTTCGGCACCGACAAGCTGGTCGGGGCCGACAACAATTTGGCAAGTCCTGGTGCCTGTAAAAGCTTCTGCACTAGCCGATCCATGTCCAAATCTGAAAGGCTGACTGAGGACTTAGCAGAGTGCACGGAAGGTGCTGACTGGAGCAGAGGTGACGAAGGAACTTCAGAGACTGGCTCCAATACTGAGAGCTAGCTCCAAATCAAAAGTACATTCGGTTCCGATGACTGTGGAACCGATGACCCTCCTGAAACTTTAGCCTTTTTGGAGACCTTATCTGATGACTTGGATTTTTGGGTTTGGAGGACGTACTAGCACCTTCATGGGTACTCAAAACTTCCGAAAAAGATTGCTGTAGCAATCCCCTGTCTATAAGTTTCCTCCTCCTCTCCAAGAGGACTCTTGGAGAGGAGGAGTGACAAATGCTACATGAGTCTTGGAGGTGCTTGGCCCCCAGGCAGTAGACACATTGAATGTGTCCGTCAGTGATGGACATTTTCTGCCCACAATCTGGGCATTTTTTGAATCCTGATTTGGGATGGGATCTCTCCTTATCATCTGACATACTGAAGAGAAAAACAGTAAATTAGATTCACAAACAACTAAGCCCAAACCAGGCACTATCCACAAAAGTATTTTATATATATATATATATATATATATATATATATATATATATATATATATATATATCTATATATCTATATCTATATATCTATATATCTATATCTATATATCTATATATATATATATATATATATCTATAGATATATAGATATATAGACATATATATATCTATCTATATATATATATATATATATATATATATATATATAAACTATATATATACTATCTATATATATATATATATATATATATATATATATATATATATATATATAGCTGGACCACAGAGATCCCTCTTGCCGCGGCAAACTAGATCTGAGGTAATTCCAGCAGTGCATTGTGGGATAAGGGGCTGGTCTCGAGCTACTGGCAAACCTTGAGCTTGCTATCGGCCATTTCAGAGTCGAGGATCGGCTCTGAACCCATTAGTGAGAATAAACGGCGAGATTTAACAACTTCACATCAAAAATTTCAGGAGTTGGCAGACCTGCACTTGCGAACTTCTGCTTCGGGCACCGCGCAGGAAGAAAGACTGATGTAATGGCTTTGGCTGCATGTTTTATACCCCTGACGGCCTGACATCATGGAAGAAGGGACAGCAACCGATGCAGGACCCAAGACTTTGTTAATCAGGCCGACTGAGGGCAACCTGCCAGCATATTACCCAACTGTAATGACTGCAACAGTGAACCAAGAAGAACATCAGTGACCTCTTTTTTCCTGGATGAGAACCCTTTCGTGATGAAGTGTGCCATGTAAAAGGATTTCCTGACTACTGTGGCGACGTGATTATCAAAGGAGAGACTACTGTCCACCTGGGTCCCAAGGTCTCATCGCACATTTGGCATTAAGTAGACTGCCACATATGTGGTAGTTCACAGGTACAGAGTTTTTATCCAAGGGGGTGACAATGCACTTTTTGGCACTGACCTTGAGGCCATGGCTCTGACACCAAGCGTCTATCTCTGTGAGGCCCTTCTGTAGGATATCCACATCGTTTGGGGACTCGACCATGGCTCCTAGTTTGCAGTTATCTGTGAACTTCATTAACCAGAGACCTTCTGTGTTAGCCTGTACTTCCGAGAAGTAGATACCAAACAGGAAAGGACCCAGGCCTGAACCCTGTGGTACTCCACTTGTCACTGGTTTGAAGTCAGATTGGAAGTCTGCAACATTTACAGTGTGGGTTCTGTCAGTGAGCCAGTTGTCAACCCATCTTGTGACATAGGGATTTATACCTAACTTAGTGAGTGTATCTATAATTCCAGAATGGGGGATGGTGCCGAAAGCCTTGGCGAGGTCAAGATAGGCTGTGTGAACTGCCTTACCCTCGCTGATGGCTTTGGTGACTGCTTCAAAGAAGTCAATCAGGTTCAGGAGGCATGATCTGCCTTTCACAAACCCGAACTGGGTGGGGTCCACAGTTTTGAAATTACCAATGTCTTTGTTTATAAGTTCCATGTAGATACGTTCCATGGCATTACAGACCAGGCTCGTCAGGCTAATAGGGCAATAGTTCCCGAGGTCCATTGTGGCGCCCTCTTTGTGGACTGGGACTACTGTTGCTGTGCACCATTCAGTGGGCACAAAGCCTGACGTAAGGCTATGACTGAACATGGTGCTTAGATGGGGGGCCAGTTCATTCTGAAGTTAGTGTAAAACGCAGCCTGGGATGTTGTCTGGTCCCATGGATGCTGTGTTCTTGGCTTTAGAGAGAGCAGTTTTTACTTGAGTAGTTGTGATTACAGGGACTCTGCATTCTTCCAGTATAAATATGGGCCCTTTAGGGGGTGAGAGGGGGGGTAAAGTTAGCACTGAACCTGTCTGCCAGGATGTTGGCAATATCAGTTGGTTCTGTAATGTTTGTGCCACTGTGCTGTAACTCACAGCAGATCTGGGTGTTGCCACGGAGATTCTTGACATAGCTATAGAATGCTTTGTGGTTGTCCTTAGAATCAGTGGCGATTTTGTTTTCATAGGTTGCTTTGGAGGCTTTAATGAAGGAATCTCAGCTTCTTATTGAGGCTGACCAGGAGTTCCCCCCCACTCATATGATTTTACTCTCTTTTGCAAAAGTTTCTTCCTTCTGTTGCAGAGTTTGTTTATGACAGGGGACCACCAGATTGGCCTCCTTGTTTTGGAGGATAGTGTCTTGGTTCTGTTAGGAATAGCACGATCCATGTACTCGTCTAAGTGCTTATAGAGTGCATTTTTGTGTAGGATTCAGCAGTCGTAACTGTATTGTCCTTCTGCAGGGGTGTCATGAAGTTCACCAGTTCTGTCTTAAGAAGCATCAAGTTGGCTTTGGAGAAGTTTTTTTTACAGTGGTTTCCTTAATGGGGGGGTGGAGGCGGGATGTGGATATCTAGGGTGATTATCTTATGGTCGGATCTGACCAACGAGTTGACTTCAGGTGTGGAGCACCGGTCACTCATGTTGGTAATGACTAGGTCTAGGATACTGTTGCCCCTGGTGGGGGTGTGGATAAGTTGATCCAGGGCATTGGAGTTTATGAATTCCAGAAAGCGTTGAGCAAAGGAGTTGGTACAGGAGTAGTTTTCCCAGTTAATGGTGGGGTAGTTGAAATTGTCCATCATTAGGGTACTTGGTTGAACCCTGTTATTTTCCAGTATATCAAGAAAAGAGGAGTGGGAATCCTGGAGCATGGAGGGGGATCTGTAGCAAGCTACAATCTGGACTGCAGTTTTGCCCCGAGTTAGTTGCACTTGGATAATCTCGAATGCATTATGCTGAGCAACTAGCCTGGAGGTGCGGATATCCTTAACGAATATGGACACACCTCTGCCTTTAGTGTTCCGGTCCAGGTTAGATGGCCGAAAGGTGTGGTATGAGTTATAGCCTGGTAATGCAGGGGAGCTCTCTGCAGCCCTGAACCAGGTCTCAGTCACTGCACAGATATCGATGTTCTCCATTTTAAGGAGTGCCTTGAGTGAGTGCATTTTGAGGTTTAGACTTCTAGCACTGAATAGCATTACCCTCAATTTATACTTGCCTGTAGCTGTTAAGGTGGGGAATTTGCACAACAGGGCAGCAAGAGCCTTAGCCAGTATATGGAATCCCAGGGATGACAGGTGTAGGCCATCTCTGGCAAAGCATCATATCATGGTCTGTTGATCATGTCGTCCCAGGCAAACAGATATTGGATCCCCTTAGAATGACACCAGAAGCTTAGCTAATTGTTGAAGTCAATCATTTTGTCCTTGCACTGTGGTATCATTCTGGGCGATGGCAGGAAGCTACTCAGGGTTAGGGTCATACCTGCCTGGGCTACAAGATCGGAGAGCTCTTCCATGTCTCTTTTCATATAGTCCAGAAAGGTACATCTCAGGTTATTCACACTAACATGGACAATGACAGAGTCATATTTGTACTTGTTGTGGAGTGACCCGAATGCATGGGTTATGTGGCAGATCCTAGCACCCGACAGGCAGCGGACAGTAACCTTCTCCTTGTTTAGCCTGGTGAGTGGGGCATCAGTGTGCCTGACTACAGAGTCAGCTATGACTAGTGTGTTGGGTACGTTGTTTTGCCTTATGGGCTGTGGTTGAGTGGCACACTGAGTCTGTGGGCTGTGTGTCACTTGGGTTCTGTTGGGGGTGTGGAGGCTGCTTGCATTTCTGCTTTGGAGGTCTTTGTTGCTTGGCAGACTATTGAGAGCCTCCGCAAAGGTTTTTGTGTTTCTATGTGTGGATTTTTGTGGTGTAGGTTTAGTGGGACTATGTGATGAGTGTGGTGTGGTGCAAGTGTTCACCTTCGCCTCTTGACTATCAAGTTCAGTCTTGGTTGGAGAGATCTTTGCCTCCAGTTTGGCTAGATAAGTGCATCTCTCACAGGTTGTAAGTGTTGGGTGGTAGGAGGAGCGGGCTGTCTGCGTACATGAGGGAATTGGTACAATGCCCCAAGATGCTCAGAATCATTAGGCAGACAGGAGAGAATAACTAAATAAAAAAACTATTTACCTCTAGACAAGTGAGGAAAGTAAGTACAGGAGCAGTTTTTCCTCCAGGCAATTGAGAAAAGTAAGTACTAACACTGTTTTCCTCTAGGTAATGAGGAAGGCTGAGTGCTGTAGTAATTTGTAGCTTACGTAGTGCTTACAATTTCTGAACAAGTGCTGAGCACGAGGAAGCAAATTCAAGTGCTAAAACTAAGAAACGGCCAATAAGGTTCAACTACAGAGCTGGAAACCACTCCTCTTGTGACAGATAGGCTTGCTCAATGCTTACCACTCTCACTGATCAGTGGAAAGAATTCCCACTACCACAACAAGGTCTGGACAACTCAGAAACACAAACTAAAGTCCTGAAACCAGCAAATCTGGGATCCGGACTATTCTAGTATAGGAAAAGGCAGGAAACGTGCAAAACAGATGGTATTTTTTTGGAGAAATTAAGCAGAAAAAAAGCAATTTAACAGTAATTATGCACAGAAAAGGCTGTCACACGAGTGATTTGGCTTTATTTCTTAGTTGCCGGTAGTAGTCAAGGGTGGCTTGTTTTTTGGTGGCCTGGTAATATGTCCAAGCTTTGTCTCTGTGCTTGAGTAGCTGTTTTGTGTCCTTAGACAGCCATGGTGCACAGTTACATTTTAACTCTGACATTTTTAGATGGTGCTAGGCTGCTTAGAATAATTGCTTTCAAAGTATTGCATAGCAGCATCTAGATTGAGAGTTTTTAGTGGGGACCAGTTACATTGTTGGAGGACAGATGTAAAAGTATGGGATGAGAAGTGTTTTTTGTTGCAAATTTGTCTATATATGGTATTTTTTTGGGGTGTTTAGTCATTGGCTGAGTAGGAAGGTAGGTATATGGTCACTCAGTGTATCTGGGAGGCAGCCTGACTGATAGGCCAGTGAAGGTTTGTTGGTTAATGTCCAGTCAAGTATAAACTGTCTTTACTGGATTTGTCTATTCTAGTGGGGGACTGTACTGTCGGAGTGAAACCGTATAGGTTGGTGAAGTTTGAGGGGTTGTCTGCGGTACAGTTGAACCAGTCAGTATTGAAGTCACCTATTATTATGGTTTCTTGATTAAAGGTTGAAGATGTGATGTGAAGAAAGTCATCAATTGTGGATAGGTTGTTGCCAAGTGGGATGCAGATTGCTATGATGGTTATATACATTTTTTAGGGTTAAATTCTAGGCAGGTAGATAGTATTTTGGCGGCATTAAGAGTTGGGGGTTTGGTTCTAACTGTTGTAGTTTAAGTGCATTTTTTGTAAGTTATAGCTACAACTCCTCATTGTTTGTGTGGTCTATCCAGTCTGTAGATGTTAAAGCCTGGTGCTAAGATTTCATTTTTACTTGTGTGGTATTTTTGCCAGGTTTCAGTTAAGATTACTATGTCAGGAGAGAATAGGGATAGGGTGACATGAAATGTGTGTATTTTGTTTGTTAGGCTCCTGATATTCATACTTATGAGTAGGAGGTCAGCTGTGTTGTGGGGGAGGTTGGTAGAGATATGTGAGAGTGAACTGGACTGGGAATGTGGAGTTTTTTGAGTGTTGGGCCCCAAGGTTAGCATGGATGTCACCGCCTAGTTTGAGGTATGATATTGTATATGCAAGAGTAGATGTGGATGTTTCAGTGTCAGTCTGGTGTATTTACATAGTGGATATGGAGTAGTTGGTTGATGTGCATATCTATATGTATAATATACTATTTTTGTTGTGCTAAATAGGTAAGGTGCTATGAGACTATGTTTGCGTACGTGGTGTGGGTTGAAGACATGATGGCAGGGTGAAGTGGAGATTTTTGATATTGTATTATGGTGGTAGGATGTGAGATGGAGGGCTGGGATTAGGAGAATTATGACAGAGGTGTGCAACAGTAGCATTATGGGGTTTTAGGTTGATAGGAGCGGTGTGTTATGCGTGGGGAGAGTGTGAAAGGTATATACTTAAATGTATTTTAATTAGAGATGAGCTTTATAGAGTGTAGAAGGGGGTGGGGATGGGTTCTTAGCGAGTCAGTAGGGGTGGTGATGCAGTCTAGTTGGTAATTGGCTAATTAAGTGTGGGGTTGGTGATTGGGTGGTTAGATGTGGTAGGTGTTGTCTGGTTAAAATAAATGTAGCAGTAGTGGGGGCAGGTGGAATTTGGGGACAGGGGAGGAGAGGATTAGTGAGCCTGAGCATAGCGAGTTGGACCAAAGAGATGCAGCTGGGCACAGAAAACAATCAGTTGATCAGAAAATGTGGAAAACAAGGCAAAGCGTTTCCTTTAGTAAGTAAAAGTAGACAGAGCTAGTTAATTACAACTGACATGGGTACCTTAGTACAGAGAAGCAGGCTAAAGTGGAAAAATGGCTGGGTTGGAGTATTGATAAGAGCCAGAAATGTACAGGGAGTGGTGAGAGAGTTGAAAGTACGTCTTGGCGGTGTGCAGGCAACCTTTGTTTTAACAGATCAGGTGTAATTAGATATATAAAATCAAAACATGCATTAGCAGTTTGCTAGCCAGGAAATGAGAAGCACAGAGTCCAGTTAATTGTGTAGTTTGAAGGGTTTCATGCTGGGTAGGTAGCTTGCAGTGAGTGCTTTAACCAGGGCTTTATAACCTAAGGAAAAAGGAGGGGAGAAAAAAGGGTGAGATTGGTGACAGAAACAGAATAATACAATTTATATTAAGGTAGAGTGAGGGAAAGAAGAGAGAGTGAGATTTCAGGTAGGACAGGAGTGAGAGATAAAGAGGTAATACAATATACTACAGTTTAATTACAAGCAATGCTTTTTCCTTTCAGTCCAAGTCATGTACAGGCCATATTTTTCCCATTAAGCAATAAGCAAAGGCAAACCGTATCCTGTGAGTTAGCAGGCAATACTGCAAGCACTGCAGGGTAAAAGATCCTTTTAGAACTAATCATTACAGTATCAGTATATTCTTACAGCCTATACATGCAATGGTACAAATAGCTTAAATTGAGGCAATAATTAAACAGTTGAAAGACGAGACGAATATTCTACGACCTGTTCAAACTATAACCTGTTCAATCAACAGTACAAAAAGCTTATATATAAGAAATAGAAACTGTGATTCTATGAGCTGTTCAAACTACATCCTGTTCAATATATGGTACAAACAGTTAATATATATGAAATACCAACTCAGTTGAGAGATGAACTAAAAACTTCTATGACCTGTTCTATTAATTCACAGTGACAGTGGCAGTAGCTACAGTTACAGTTCTCTTGGCTTGTTATGCTGCATTTAATACACACAAAATATATATTATTTTAATAGTAAAACTAATTGAGAAAAGATTAAAATGTATGGTTTGTACAGTTAGTTTTACAGTTATCTCAGCAGTAATATAGGTTACGGCTTACACTGGATGTTACCATGTGTTTTCTAAGACTGTATGTGATCCAGCTATCTAAATAATGGACAAATTGCCTGAAATATCCTCACTGGAACAAGCAAAACATTACATATCATTAGGAATAGAGCAATTAAGCGAATGGAGCGCTTCCTGCTGGACAAAATTGTTTAAGGAGTTGTAACCAAGCCAACAGTTATAGACTGTTCAAGACAGTTCAATAAATAGTAATATCCAGCACAGCATATACCTTAGTCTTCGAGCATTCAAAAAAAATTTCAATACAGATCAAAGAACAACTCTTGCACACCACTGGTATGAGTAGGCGAGTTCAGGGTAATGTGTAGGGTCTATGTTAAATCATCGAACACTTAAAAAAACGATGATTTATCGAACCCATGTAAGTGAAAGCTTACAATCTCTAACGCTTAGAACAGCGATTTTTTTCCATGGGAAAAAAATTGCTGTTCCACAAAACCCCCATACCCCCCTACTTAAATATACCAACTCCAAAATCGCACTACAGTCACGAAAATGGCAAAGTAACGGAAGCGGCCAAGCGATTTCTTTCCCAGGAAAGAATTCGCTTATATGCCATTTCGCTGTTTTGCCTTTTCGTGCTTTCAAGTTCAATCAAGACACAGTCGAAAGAGTGTTTCTTCAATCATTTAATAGGAACCCAATGTGTAGAGTAGAAATGATGGCCCAGGATAATAAGTAAAATGCTGCAAGGGACCATGGGAAAAGAAAGTGAAAGTAAAACAGTATTATCCTTACATGGTGTATTGAAAGAGTGGGGTATTTGCTGGACCAAAGAGATGCAGCTGGCCACAGAAATAAAATCAGTTGAGCAGAAAATGTGGAAATCGTGGCAAAGAGTTTCCTTTACTAATTATAAGAGAGTCAGAGAAGTGAGTGAGGGTGTGAGCTGGGGAAAAAGGAAAAAGTGGTTACCGTGAAACACTACATAGTACAGAGCCAGTTAATTACAGCTTAGTTGGGGACCTTAGTACAGAGAAGCAGGCTATAGGGAAAAAAAAGGCTGGGCTGGAGTATTGATAACAGCCAGAAATGTAAACGGGGAGGTGAGAGAGATGAGAGTACATCTCGGCAATGTGCAGGCAGTCTTTCTTTTAACAGATAAGGTGTAGTTAGATATATAAAAATCAAAACATACCATTAGTTTGCTAGCCAGGAACTGAGAAGCACAGTCCAATTAACTGTGTAGTTTGAAAGGCTTCATGCTGGGTAGGTAGCTTGCAGTGAGTTCTTTAACCAGGGCTTTATAACATTAGCAGTTTGTAAGCCAGGAACTGAGAAGCACAGAGTCCAATTAACTGTGTAGTTTGAAAGGCTTCATGCTGGGTAGGTAGCTTGCAGTGAGTTCTTTAACCAGGGCTTTATAACATTAACAGTTTGCTAGCCAGGAAATGAGGAGCAAGTCCAGTTAATTGTGCAGCTTGAAATGCTTCACATTCACACTGGCTAGGTAGGTAGCTTGGAGTAAGTTCTTAACCAAAGTCGTTCAGCATTCACAGAAATTTACAATATAGATCAAAGAACCACTCTTGCATACCATCGGGATATTGTTCATCAACAACAAAGTTATTAAAGAAAATGTTGAACAGTAAAGAAAATTATGTAAATTACTATGAGTGTCAGCATATTACTCATATGATTTCTAGCTCTACCATTCCAGAACTGTGTTATTCGGCTTTGACTGGTTTGACCACGGCATAAGTGATAAACAAGTAGTGCTACGTAAAACATATTTTAAAATGTTCCTACCTTAAAAGGCATCTCTCCTGTGTGAGACACCATATGTATCCTTAATTCTAATCTTCGTCTGAAGGACTCCTTACAGACTGTACAGTTAAAGACCTATTTTATAGTGAGGAGGGAGAAACAAAAAATACAAAATATGTTAACAACCTGCTGATTTAAAACCTGAATGAATAACTTTCAGGGGACATCAATTAATGGGTAACTTTCAGTATACTAATCTGTAGAGCAGTGTAAGGCTGCACAACACAATTAGCCAGTATTACTATAACTATAAAGCTCTAATTCTACTGTAGTAAAAATGGACTAAGTCATGTGAACAGCATTTAAAACAGCCAAACAAATTGCTTTGCAATTTGTGGGGTTGGGAGGCTGGTCTAATGGTTAAGGTGTTTGCCTTACAAACACAAGGTAAAGGGTTTGAGTCTCACAAGGGATAATTGGCTAAACTTAAAATGGCTCACAAAAGCAGTTAGCTTAGTACTAATCTATGAACCTATGAATCTATAACATGCAAAAACTGCACTCATTAACTTGGCATCTTTAGCTATACAGACAGTCTTACTTATGAACCTGCAGAAAGAAGTTATGTCTTACCATAACGTTCCATCTGTGTTGCTGATCTTCGTTCATTCATTACTGGTGGGTTATGGGTTCCGTCCACGGAACCGAGACTGCCTCATACCAAGCTCGCGCCAGCCAAAAACTCTTGAGCCAAGATCCTACCCACAATGCTCTGCTCCCTGTTACCTGAGATCGAGTTTGCAAGTTGATAGACAAAAAGTAGAGGCTACCTCTGGTCATAACAGATCTACAATAATGGAAAAATGATCATACAATATCCACCAGGAACCTCCGGAAGGTGGGGAGTAATGAATGAACAAAGATCAACAACACAGATGGAAAGTTATAGTAAGACATAACTTCTTTATCTGATGTTGTTAATCTTCATTCATTCCTTACTGATGGGACAGAGTCCCCAGCTACTTGTATCCCTGGGCGGGCCTCATGGAAGGACATTCCTGAGCACCATGGAACCAAAAGAAGGTCTTTCTCTGGAGGCGAAATCCAATTTGTAATGAAGGATAAAGGTGTGGGGTTTGGCCCAAGTAGCAGCTGAGCAAATGTCATTGAAAGAAGCCCTAACATGGAAAGTTGATGAGGTTGCCATAGACCTTGTAGAATGGGCTTTTACTTTGTGAGGCAAGGTGATGTTGTTCTTGTTGTAAATGAAGGTAATGCAATTTCTCAACCGTGATGCCAATGTAACTTTAGAGACGGGATTACCTAGCCTTGGTCCAGAAAAAGCCAGAAATAGTTGGTCTAATTTACGGGAAGATTTTGTTCTATCCAAATAAAAACATAGTTGCCTATGAACATCTAGGGAGTGCAGGCAATACTCTCCCTTGCTAGAATGATTAGGAAAAAATACTGGGAGGTCAATAGACTGGTTGACAGACCACTCTGACACCACTTTCTGTAAAAAGCAAGAGTTAGTTCTCAGTGAGAGACTGTCCTTATGGAAAATAAGGTAGGGACGTTTGATGCATAAGCCTTGAAAGTACTGACATATGTCTGGCTGATGTGATTGCACTAGAAACAAAGTTTTCCAAGAGAGGTACTTTAAAATCACATGAAGATGCAGGTTCAAAGGGGGGAGCTGTTAGGGCTTGTAGAACCAAGGCCAAATTCCAAGGTTGTACTGGTTCTCTAAAGGGAGGTTTTAGGTGAAAAATGCCCTTCAATAAGGTCTTACAGTCTGTGTGACATGAGTGAAGAGTCCTGAAAGCCAATATAGAAATTAGAAATGGCAGCTAAATGAACACGAATAGTAGAGGCTGATACCCCAGATTGAAAAAGATCTGAAAAAATTATCTAATTCCACCGACACTGGGGCCGACAAGGGATCCAATTGTTTGTTTGCTGTCCATAATGTAAACCTTTTCCATTTGCAGAGATAGATTAGTATGGTGGACGATTTATGAGATGCAATAAGAATATTGCACACCGGGGAGGAAAGGTTATCCTGCCTGGCAATGATCGGAAATGGAGAAACCAATATGTCAGCTTCAGGTTTGTTAAGACTGGGGTGAGTTAGAGTTGGATTGAGGATCCATGGTTGATCTAGCAAGTGAGGCCAGAGGAAGGGGAACCAAACTTGTTGAGGCCAATATGGAGCAATGAGGATCACTTTGCTCTTCAACTGCTGTGCTTTCTTTAGAAATTGGGATATGAGGGGTAGAGGAGGATAAGCATAAAGCAGACCAGAGGACCAAGCGTGGACTTGAGTGTCTCTCAGTGACCATCCCCCAAGGGGGGATCAGGGCAAAGTAGTTACTGCACTTGAAGTTGAATGGGGAGGCGAATAGATCGCAGCAAGGCTGGCCCCAGCGGTTGAAAATTTTTGCCGCTATTACAGGATTGAGGGACCGCTAGTGAGGTTGTAGAATGCACCTGCCCAATTTGTCCGCTATCACGTTGGTGCTCCCGGGAATGTGCGCTGCAATTAGAAAGCGGTTGGAAACTATCGCCCATAGCCATATTCTCAAGGCCTCTTGGCATAACGGATAAGATCTAGTGCCCCCTTGCTTGTTGATGTACCAGACTACTGACATGTTGTCTGAGTGGATTGCAATAGTCCCCGACGGAAGGATCGAGTGGAATGCTTGCAATGCTAATAGCACCGCCCACAGTTCCAGGACATTGAAATGCAAATGGGCCTCTGTCTCCGTGCCTTGGACAGAGGTTCCCTGACATAACCCCACCCCCATCAGGGAGGCGTCTATGGTCACCTTGGCTTTTGGCTGATGGGGGCTGAAAAGGTGAGACCATTGTTGGGGATTTTGAGATGTCCACCAGAGCAAATCTTGCTTGCATCTCTGACTTACACTTATCTGAAAAGACAAGGGATGTTGTAGAGGGTACCACTGAGTGAGAAATAGCCACTGGAGAAGTCTCATGTAGAACCTGGCCAGAGGAACAATGGTGATCGAGGCTGCCATTGACCCCAAGAGTTGAAGTATGGACCGAGCAGGGGATTTTTGGTGACAGCTTAGCGGCTGAACTTGTCTTATTCTTTGAGGTCTGTGATCCAGGAGAGATGCTGTGCAACTCCTTGTGTCCAACAGAACTCAAATGAATTCTAAAGATTGTGTCGGGGTCGTGTTTGACTTCTCCCAGTTTATAGTGATTGCCAGGCGCTGTGCTGTGAGAAGAGCGTAGTCTAAGGCTTCTTCCAGTAGACGCTTGGTGGGGGGCTGTAAGGAGCCAATCGTCTAGATATGGAAATGCCTGGAATCCTGGAAATCGCAGGTGAGCAATAACCACTGCCATGTATTTGAACACTCTGGGGGTTGTAGAGAGACCAAAGGGCAGTGCTCGAAATTGGAAGTGACTGGCTCCTACACAGAAGCGGAGGTGTCTTCTTTAGTGGTGTCCACTTTTATATGCTAATACGCATCTTGAAGATCTATACAGTACATCCAATCATCTTCTTCCAGAAGAGGAATGACTAACAGTAACCATCCGGAATTTCTCTGATTTTACAAATTTGTCTAGTGTGCTGAGATCTAGACCCAGTCTCCAGTTCTCTGTCTTTTTTGGCACTAAAAGAATCTAGAGTAAAAATCGGATCCTATCTGGTCTGAGAGGTCCGTTTGGATTACCCTTTTTTATAGCAGCTTTTGGATTTCGTGTGCTGTTGCCTCCCGTTGACTTGGTGGAACATCAAGTAAGTTTCTGGGTGAGATGGGACAGAGAAGAAAGGGAATGCGGTAGCCTCTGGATATTATTCGTTGTACCCAAGAATCGGTGGTTATGGTTTGCCAGGCAGAAGGTACAAGGAAAAACAAACCCCGACCGCTTCCAGAGGTGAGCAGTTGGGCAATGCTTCAGGAGCGCTGGTAGGGTTGCCCAGAGACAGAATCTCTGGAATCCCGGTATCACGGACCTCCCCTGCCCCAAAAGGGGTGTCTTCCATTACAGTCTCCCCCTCTGCCTCTAGGGGAGAACTCAGCACATGTGTCACGGAAAGAGCCCTGTGATTTTCTGTGTCACATCTTCCCGTACCTCTGATTTCTGGAATAGAATCGTTGAAGGGTAGAGTGTCGGACACCAATGGCAGACAGAGTCTTACCATCTTCTTCGCACCTTGCCAGTGTATCTTTAACCTTAGGGCCAAACAATGAAGCGGCCTCGATAGGGGCGTTCATAAAGGAAGCCATACAGGAGTCCACAAAATCGCAAAGACACATCCAAGCATGACGTCTCGGGACTATGCCTCCATCTGCCGCTCTAGCCACTCCTCCCGTTACGGGTGAAATAAGGCGCACGGAAGAACTGGATATGGATTCCAGGGTCCCTATCTGAGAAGCTACGTTATCGCGCACCTCATCAGAAACAGCTCCTGCCAAGGTTTCAGAGAGTTGATTGATGAGGTCCCTCTGGAGTCTCGTAAAGTGTGCCAAGTAGTTCAAGGACGTAACAGTGAAGGTCGATGAAGCAAACGCACACTTCCCGAGGCTGTCTATTGCTCGGGACTCCTTGTTGGGCAGATGGACAGTCAGGCTCTCTTCTGCCAAATCTTTTTCAGTTACAGCTGCCGCCACCATCATGGCATCTACTAGAAGACCTTTGGACCAATGGGGATGCTCAGCAGGGGGGAGATAAAATCCTGTCAGGCCTCCGAGGTATAGCTTCCAATGTGTCAGGGCCTTCCATGCACGCTGGACGATGAGCTGGACAAGCTCATTGGATGGTGGGGTAATCCAGGAGGTAGGGGGCCGGGCAAGAAAAGCCTGCAGGAATACGAATTCCTCTGAGAAAGGGTTGGAGGACTTCCAATCCCCCCTCTGTCTTAGGATCTCGAGGATGTCACCGAAGGACACCTCATCAGAGGGCGACTGTGGGGACCCTTTCCTATCAAAGTCTGTATCTTCGGTCAAAGACTCCTCAGTGGAGTCAATGTGCTTCCTCTTGCATGAAGCCTTGCCAGGGGCTTCCTCAATGGGGAGCTCTAGGGAAGATTGCAAGCAGGGAGTCTCCTGAGGGGGAGAAACCTGAGGTCCTTCCGCGCGGGGTCTGAAAGTTGTGGCTTGCGACAGTTGTGGCACAGAGGTGGGCAAGGACTCCGACAGGGAGGTTTTGCCAATGGAGGCAAGTGCCCTCTCCATGGCCTGGAAGGCCGGGCTGCCTGAAGAGGGATGGGAGCCTGGAAGCGAGCATGACAACCTAGGAACCAGGGTCACACCCTGCTCCAATGAGCCGACACCCAGACCAAGAGTCTCAAGAGGACTGTGGAGCGTGAGGGGAGGAGAATTCCTGGAAGGTGCCATCGAAAAAATTGTCGAGGAACCAAGAATGCCTACCCCCACAGCACAGCCACTAGCCTGAGAAGAGCCCAGTGCCCAGTGGGCCACAAGGATGACTCCAGCTCCAAAGTAAGGTCCACTATTGGTGTCAAAGGAAGGGAAGTTGCTGCCAGAGGAAAGGGCTTTGATGCTTTCCTGGAAGTCGAAGGAGGAATATAAGTTGGAGTCAGTGGAGAAATACAGTCACCTGCAAGAAGGAACGCAGCTTTAGATGGTTGAGAGACCCCTGGCCACAAGCAACTGGTTGACAAGCAGCAACATATCATGTTCTGAGAGGCTCCTGGTCGACCTAATACACATACCCAATGGAGAATCCGGCCTGTCTAAAAAGGGGCTATACTGGTCTCCCACAAGCGGATCCATGGAAGGAGAGTACTTGGTCCTTGCTAGTTCCTGTGGTGTAGGGCCCAGAACCGAGGGTGTCTGCACAGAGGAGAATGGTGTTGAAGTTATCTGCGCTGACAAAAGCAGCACCATAGATGTCGAGGGTGTCTGCACTGTAAAGGGCGGAATGGCAAAATTCTGCACCGATGAATATGGTGCAGTCAAGGGAGGTGTCTGTACCGGTAACGACGGTGCCAAAATAGACTGCACTGAACAGCATGTCAGTGCCAACGGTGTCTGCACTGAAGAGAGCAGTATCCTGGAAGTTGGCAGCATTGACAAGGATGGAGACGAAAGAGCCTGCACCTGTAGAGACGGTGCCAATACAGGCTGCGACGAAACTGTCGGAACTGCAAGTGTCTGCACTGGGAAAGTACAGTTGTGTACATTTACCATAAATGTAGATGTTCGAGTGCATTCACTGTTGCAGTTATTAGATTTGGGTTATCTGCTTGCAGTAGCCCTCAGTCGGCCTGATTATCATTGGGTCCTGCGTCGGTTGCTGTCTCATCTTCTGTGACGTCAGGGGTATAGAGCATGCAGCCAACGCCATTAAGTTTTTCTTGCCCCATATGTCAGGTGCCCCTCTAATGGGAAGCAATATATATATGTATATATATATATGTATATGTATATATATGTATATATATATATATATGTATATATATATATGTATATGTATATGTGTATATATATATATATATATATGTATATATATATATATATATATATATATATATATATATACATATATATATATATATATATATATATATATATATATGTATATATATATATATATATATATATATATATATATATATATATATATATATATATATATATATATATATATATATATATATATATATATATATATATATATATATATATATATATATATATATATATATATATATATATATATATATATATATATATATATATATATATATATATATATATATATATATATATATATATATATATATATATATACATATATATATAGATATACATATATATACATATATATATATATATATATATATATATATATATGTATATATATGTACACACACACACACACACAAGGTTATACCTCCAACAAAAAAGCAAATACACCAAAAAGCTTTTAAGAATAACTAAGGAGAGTAGAGGTATAGTCAAAAGTCAGGGGGCTGGAGGGAGGGTAACCAGGACTGCAACAGTGAATACACTCGAACATCGACATTTATGTTAAGTGTACACAACTGTACTATGTTCTTCGTGTTTCACTGTTGCAGTCATTACATTTGGGTAGATTCCTAAAGCTAAGGTTGGGAGGAGGAATTTAGATAGCATTAGGACCAGCTATAAGGCCCTGCAAGACTGCAGTGGCATAGCCAGCTCTGGATTTAGAGAAAATTGGCAAATGGTAATGCTTGGTGAAAGTATGTACAGAACTCCAAGAAGCAGCTTCTAGGATGTCCCTGGTAGGGACAGCTCTGAGAAAGGCTGCAGAGGTAGATGCAGCCCTGGTTGAGTGGGGTCTGACCCCCTGTGGGATAGGTTTTCCATGGTGCTTATAGCAGAAATGAATGCAATGGCCTATCCATTTAGAAATGGTTTGCTTTGAAATAGCCTTCCCTCTGTCCCTGCAGCAAATGCCACCAGCAGTTGTTCAGATTTCCTTTGAGGTTTAGTCCTGTCCAAGTAGAATCTAAGTTGTCCATGTACATCTAAGGAGTGCAGTATCCGTTCTCCTTTGTTCTGTGGATTAGGAAAGAAGGTTGGCAAATGAATGGCCTGATTAAGAATCACACTGGATACCACCTTGGGCATGAAGGAAGGACTGGTTTCTGAGGGACACCCTGTCCGCATGAGAAATGATGAAAGGCTCCACTGCCATAAGGGCCTGTAATTCACATACCCTTCTTGCTGAAGTGATTGCTAAAAGGAAAGCTGTTTTCCAAGAAAGAAATTTTAGATCTGCAGTAGCAGCTGGCTCGAAAGGAAGAAGAGTGAGTTTCTGCAAGACAAAGTTAAGGTCCCAGGCTGGAGTTGGAGCTCTCCTGGGTGGTCTTAAAATTTTAGCCCCTCTAAGGAACTGCTTGAGCAGTGGATGAGAGAAGAGGGGAGGTTCTGTGTTACAATGAGCTGAAATGGCTGAGGTGTGAATTTTTATGGAGGAAAAAGACAGGCCCTTGTGAAGCATCTCAGTTAAGTATTGTAAAATCTGAGGTAAATTGGGTGCTGCTGTGCTCGTCCCTTGAGATTGGTTCCAGGCACAGAATCTTTTCCATTTGTTAGCATAATACTTTCTAGTACTAGGCCTCCTTGCCTCTAAAATGATATCCATTACTGGTTTACTAGGGGATGGTAAAGGAGAGATTAGGTAATTAGCCAGGTTCAGTGTTTGAAGCTGAGGGTGCAGAATCTGGTTCTCCTGCTGAAACAACAGGGAAGGAGTCTGAGGCAGGTGCCATGGGGCAAACAGTGTCACACTGCCCAAGATGGGGTACCCAGTGTTGGCGTGGCCAGTCTGCTGCAATCAAAATCGTCCTTGGTTTGTCCTGTTTGATCTTTAGAAGTACTTTGGAGAGCAGAGACAGAGGAAAGGCATAAACTGATAGGTTTTTCCAGCTGAAGGACAGAGCATCCCTTTTCCAAGCTTGTTTGTGGGGAGTCCTTGTGCAAAATTTGTCCAAATGATAGTTCTGGGGGAAGGCAAACAGGTCTATATCTGGGCTTCCCTATTTGTTTGTCAACATGCTGAAAATCCTTGGTTCCAGTTTCCACTCTTGTGAGCCCATGAGGTTTCTGCTTACTCCGTCTGCCAGTGTATTTAGTTTTCCTGGCATGAATTGAGCTTGTAGATGCACTTGGTAGCTCAAGGCTGTGTTCCACAATGCCATGGCTAGTCTGCAGAGGGGGTAAGAATGTGTACCCCCCTGCTTGTTTATGTACCACATAACAGTGGTGTTGCCCGTCTTTACCATTAATTGTCCTGGAAAAATGTGGTCCTTAAAGGCCGTCAGAGCATTCTGTACAGCTAACATTTCTTTTTGATTGATATGCAGGCGCATTTGACTTGGGTTCCATTTGCCCTGAATGCACTTCTCTGCCAGGTGAGCCCCCCATGCATAGTCTGATGCATCAGTTAGGATTTGGGCAGCAGGGAGTAGTGTGAATGGTAGTCCCTTGTTTTGGTGACAGGCCTCTGCCCACCAAAGGAACTCTAGGTGTAGACGAGGTATGATAGGAATCATTGCTTCTAGATCCTGAGAATGTTGACACCATAGGCTTTTAGATACCACTGTAGTTTTCTCATATGCAGTCTTGCATATGGAATTAGAAGAATGCAGGAGGCCATGAACCCCAAGGCTTGCAGTATTTGCCTTGCAGATAGCAGGGTTTTTGTGGCCACTTGTTTGAAGTAGGTTGTCAAATGAATTTGTTTCTCTGGCGTGAGGAAAGCCATCTGGGAAGTTCTATTCAAGCTTGCTCCCAGGAATGTCATTTGTTCATAGGTAGGTACTAGGCTATCGGCCCTGGGACCTATACAAGCCCAGCCAAAAAGGTACCCTGGCTTTTGCCACCCAAGAAAATTATTTTCCTATGCCACTGTCGAGCAGAGCCACAGAGGTGATCCCCGGGGTGAATTTCCTATTTCCCATCCAATCATCAAGATTTTTCTTGAAGAGTGCTAATGAGGAGCTTTGTTTGATATAGATAGGTAGTTTATTCCAGAGTATGGGAAGTCTCTGGGACAGGAATCTATCCCTCCGGCATGTTCTGTTTATTGTGGTGACAAGGTTTAGGTCCCTAGAGCGTGTAGCTCAGGGGGATTGGGATTTCTTTAAGTGGAGCATGTCCAACAGCTCTGGGTTTGACATAGCTTTGTATGTTAGGCAGAGATAGCTTCTGAGTAGGCGATATGCGACGGAGTAAAGCTGGAGTTTTTTGAGACGGTCTGCGTAGGGCATCTGTTTGAGGCCGGTAATCCTCTTTGTATGGTATTTCTGCGGCCTTTCCAGTTGTTTTAGATGCCTTGTGAGGTACATACCAAAAGGGGCATTGTACTCTATAATGGGTCTAATGAGTAATGAGTAGAGGGGAACAATGACCTCTTTTTCTGGATGAGAAACTTTTTGTGATGAGGTGTGCCACGTAGAAGGATTTCCTGACTACTGTGGCAATGTGATTATCAAAGGACAGACTACTGTCCACCTGTGTCCCAAGATCTCTTATCGCACTTTCGATGTTAAGTATACTACCGCCTATGTTGTAGTTCATGGGTACAGAGTTTTTACCAAAGGGGATGACAATGCACTTTTTAGCAGTGAGCTTGAGGCCATGGCTTTGACACCAGGCATCTGTCTCAGTGATGCCCTTTTGTAGGATGTCCACATCGTTAGGAGTTTCGATTAAGGCTCCTAGTTTGCAGTCATCTGCGAACTTCGTTAGCCAAAGACCTTGTGTGTTAGCCTGTACTTCAGAGAAGTAGATACCAAACAGGAGAGGACCCAGGACTGAACCCTGTGGTACTCCACTTGTCACTGGTCTGAAGTCGGATTTGGAGTCTTCTACTTTCACAGTATGGGTTCTGTCAGTGAGCCAGTTAGCAACCCATCTTGTGACATAGGGATTTATACCTAGTTTAGTGATTTTATCTATAATTCCAGAGTGGAGGATTGTGTCAAAAGCCTTGGAAAGATCTAGATAGGCTATGTGAACCACCTTACCCTTGTCTATGGCTTTGGTGACTGCTTCAAAGAAGTCTATCAGGTTTAGGTGACATGATCTGCCTTTTACAAACCCGAACTGGGTGGGATCCAGTGTTTGGAGATTACCACAATCTTTGTTTATAAGTTCCATGATGATATGTTCCATGGCCTTGCAGACCAGGCTCGTCAGGCTAATGAGGCGGTAGTTCCCGGGGTCCGTGGTGGCTCCCCCCTTGTGGAGTGGGATAACCGTTGCTGTGCGTCATTTAGCAGGCACAAAGCCTGAGGTGAGGCTATGATTGAACATGGTACTTAGGTGGGGTGCCAGTTCGTTCTGTAGTTTGTGTAGAACACAGCCTGGGATGTTGTCTGGTCCCATGGATGCTGTGTTCTTGGCTTTGGAGAGTGTGTTTTTTACCTGTGCAGCCGTGATTACAGGAACTTTGCATTCTTCCGGTATAGAGATGGGCTCTTTAGGGGGTGAGAGGGGGGGGTAAAGTTAGCACTGAACCTATCTGCCAGGATGTTGGCAATATCAGTTGGGTCTGTATATTTAGTGCCATTGTGCTGTAACTCAGAGCAGATCATCTTATGTCCCTGTGACTATGGCTATTGCTGGACCAATCCACATGTGGATACAGTTTACAGTTATATATTTTCTTTCAACTTCATTTTTTGTAAACTGAAAAGACTTGAAACTGTTTTAAAATGTTCCACAACAATCATCTCCAAGTAAAGCTAAATTTTCTTGATTACCATAGCAGTTATATCCTTAAATTTGAGAATCCCTTATTTTCTTTGCTAATGGCTCAAATATAAAGTAAACAGCAAAGATGAAATTGAACACCTCTTTATGGTTCCCCTGTTCAAGAGAACTTGTCAGAAAGGAACCGTCCTATCTTACTTCTTGCATCTGACCTTTCATAAATCCTCCTTATTAACCCTGTTACTCTTTCAGGAAATGCAAATGATACCACTGTACTATTCAAAGTTCCGTCTGACTCTATGGAACACTTTACATCAAGACCCACAAACAATAGTGGTGTCTTCTTGCACTCTACTTCCCAGTAGATCAAGTGTTCTATTAATGCTGTCACGTTTGCCTCCCCTCCACAAAAATATACTGATCCATATCATATATTCTGGCAACGCCTTTGCTATTCACTTAGCTAACATAGTTATAAGCACTTTATAATCATTAAGAACAAAAAGTGCAGATAGGAAATTCTGGTGGAATCGTACCAGTTTTATTACAAGTCCAAAAGCACGAAGACACACAATATCACAGCAACATGAACGCCAATTAATATCCACAAGCGTTTTCATCTTGTATTAAAGACTTCATCAGATGAATGACAAATCCATTAGTGACCTGTTATATATAGTTCCATTAATTAAATAATCAATTGATCAAATAAAATTAATTAAAAACACTTAAAACCAAATTCTCATTAATTATTATAAAACCATTCATTATATATATCAATTGTAAATTATAAATTACGCTAAAAAATTCATTGCAGATTATATATAAGTACCCTATTACCATTTAAAAAATTCATTTAATATGTTAAAAAATATATAATAAGAAATAAATAAATAAAAATGAATTTCATTCTGCATCTAATACCATTGTCTCACAATTGATTACTGCCATCTCCTGGCGAATCTAGGTAGTGCCTGTTTCATCTTTATAATTTGGCAGACCTTAATTTTAATAAGGGTTTGATGGAAATAAATTCATTTAAACCAGGGGGGTGGTCTGCTTGTAGGGATACCTGCCACCATAATTCCTTTAAATTCTATCGTGTCCTCCCAAGGACCACCTCTAATATTGGTTTTAACTTGTTCCAAAACCATGAATCCAAAAGCAGCTTCTGGGCAATTTTTAAAGTGCTTAAAAAGTGCATTAGTTTCTTTATTGACTGAAATTTCATATATATGCTCGTATATCCTTCTCTTGAGCATTCTTTCAGTTTTTCCAATATAAAAGGAACCACATTTTTTACACACTACTAAATAAATTATTCCTCTGGAATCACAATTATGATAATCTGTACTATAAACCCATCTTCTACTTTCCAAATAGTATTTATCTATATTAAGAATATAAGGGCATTGTTTGCATCAGCCACATTTAAAGGTACCTTTTCTTCCTTTATTTTGTGGCCCTCCCTGCTTATTTTCTAACATACATTTCATGTTAATTGAATTTTTATAGGTAATCTTCTGTGGTATGGTCTTCACAATATCTAAGTCAGTGATGGCTGTAAAAGTTCGCCACTCCTTTAAAAATACCTTTTTCACAAAGTTATTAATACCATTGTATTCCAAAATTAAATTAAGTCCATAATTTTCACCATTTATCTCTTTATTTGGTTCAATGGTTTTCCCATTGTTATTTATAATGGGTTGAAATTTAGTTAACCTCCTTTCCTCTACGTCTTTTCTTATATGACTTACAAAATCAAATGGGTACCCTCTTTCTAAAAACATGCTTTGTAATAAATCACATTCAATAATAAAATCTTGATTACAACTAGTCATTCTGCTGCCTCTTACAAATTGTCCCTTGACTATATTTTTCTTACAGTGTTTTGGATGTGCACTTTCATAATGTAAGAAGGAATTGCAGAATGTAGGTTTCCTGTATACTCTACTTTCAAAATGCATGTCTTTCTTATAAATTTCTATATCCAAGTAAATTAAATTATAATCAGAAATGTTGTGTGTAAATTTTAAAAACTTGGTTGTATTGTTAATATACACCATAAAATCATTCAACTTGTCTATTCCTGCTGTCCAAAAAATTGCTACATCATCAAGGAATCTACGATATAATGTCCAACAATTGTTGAATACAGAATTAAAAATATATTTCTCTTCCCATTTGATAAGAACCAAATTAGCGTAGGTAGGGGCGCAGGCAGCTCCCATAGCTACCCCTTGTGTTTGTTGATAAAATTCTCCATTAAAAACCAGAAAATTATTCTTTAAAATAAGATCAATTAACCAAATACTAACTAGTTTTTCATTTTGCGTTAAGGTATTGTCTTCATATATGATTTCTTTCAACATTTCCATCCCTTCTTTATGTGGTATTGAGGAAAATAGATCAATAATGTCTATAGTAACAAATAACAGGTTTTCGTGGTTTAATTCATCTGAGACTTCTTTTTCTTTACTTTATAATCATGGTTTACAGTTGAAACAAGTCTAAACGGAGTTGGATCTCAAGAGTTTTTACTCTGTTTGGGTAATACAGCCATCAGATCTTTATTCAAAGATGCTGGTACCCCCCTCTCTTAAAATATTGTTAAACAAAACCTTCCAGATCTTTATCACTTTCCTTCCTACTAAATTGTAAACTTTCACAGGAATACTGTCTATTCCTGAAGCATTCCCTGCAGATTCATTGTACAATTACAATTTTAATTTCCTCTCTTCCAAGCTTAGATTATTTATTGTTGAGCTTCATCTTCCTCTAACTTTGACATAATCAAGTCTTCCATAAATACTTCCATTTTTAACAGTTTTATTGAATCATCACTTAAAGACACAAGCAAACACACATTCACATACATGAAAATAAACCATATTAACACGTTCCCAATTGCATAAATTATACAAGAGGTTCTCCTGTTCGATTCTCGGCTGGAGTGCCTTCTGTGTGGAGTCTGCATGTCCTCCCCGCAGTAGAGTGGCGTTCGAAAGACATACGTGAATGGGCATGCCTTCGCTGAAGGTTGGACATCGGGTTGGCAACTCGGCACCATAAAAATCTACTGCCAATCATTAGCAGACCGGAGTTCCGCTATGGCGACCCCTAACCGGGAAAAGCCGAAAAGACAAACCTATATTCTTTGTACCACTATCATCAATCTAGTACTATATAAACTGCTCAATTCCTGTCTTCCCTTAAACCTCACGCCTCCTCCAGAACATTATTCAGCATGTATTGTTCTCAGTTTTCTTTAATTTCTATGTAATTTGCTCCCACCCGCTTCTGATGATCCTGCTTCCTGTTCTTTTATCTATGTTACAATATTCAATACTTCAAATACAGCTGGTTTAGACTTTGATTTTCATTTTCTAGTATCTGCTTTTTTGGTAGCCACCAGAATCAAACTTAACAATGCCTTACTAGGTCTAGGAAATTCAGATCCTGTGTTCTAGCTCAAAAAATAATTTCCTTAGTTACACCCATTTGTTAACCAAGTATTTCTGACAGAGTACTGACAAATCATTACATTCCCAAAAATTACAGTACAATTTTACCATAACGGTATACGTCATTCTCTTGACTATGCATATTCATTACAATAGGGATCCCCTGCCGAGGTTGGCCTAACGTCCGGCCAGTATACCAAAGCCTTTAGGTTACTTTAAGGTAAGCCATACGCCACAGGTGTGCTCCTTGCATAGCATGAGGCATACAGGTGACGTCCGGATATACCATCCTCGGAATGGAGAGCCCCAGTAGGAAAGACAGTTCAAGGAGCAGATAGGTAATCAGTACACCCAGAAGAGAAATGGACCAGGGGGTGGAGGGAGGGAGTGAATATTGCAACAGTGAAGAGAAGGACATCTACCATTTTGGTAAGATTTTACACAACTGTACTATGTCCTTCCATTTCACTGTTGCAGTATTCATTACAATAGGGAGAGTGCCAAAGCTCAGGATGCAGAGAGGGAGGAGCAAGGGCCAGAAGAGCTCTCTAGGAAGCCATGAAGGATGACCCTAGCAAAACCAGCTCTAGCTCTGTAAATTTAGTGCTTGATAAATGAATGCACAGAAGTCCAGATATCTGCCTCAAGAACAAGAGTTAACACCCAAACCCTTGAAAAAAGCACCAGAAGAAACCACAACACTAGCAGAATGAGCCTTTACAGAAGAAGGCAAGCTCTTACCATAAAAGGAATAACAAAAAGAAATGACTTTAGAAATCCAAGAAAAAGAAGTTATGTACCTACCATAACGTTCGATGTTTGTAGTCCATCTCGCCAAACCTCTGCTCAGACTCGTCCATACTCTAGCTCAAAAACTTCTGGTTGGCTTGGTGGCTAGGAGGTATCCCATTATGCATCACCAACATTCCCCAGATCTTATTTGCTGCGAGAAAATACAGAGACAAAGAATAAACCAAATTGAAAGGAGGACCACAATAACAATAGGTACTCTACCCCTACATCCTCAGGAAGGGGGCAGGAGGGAGGGTTCGTAAGAATGTATGGCGAGATGGACTACAAACATCAAACGTTGTGGTAGGTACATAACTTTTTTATGTTCTGTAGTCCTATCTCGCCTTCATTCTTAAACTTGGGACAACGTCCCTAGCACCTTCATCTCGGGTGGCTCATTGGAAAATGCTCCTGAGTACTGCGGAACCAAAAAACGACCTGTTCCTAGAAGCCATATCAAATTTGTAGTGAGTAATGAATGTGTGGGGTGAGGCCCATGTTGCTGCAGCACAAATGTTGTCTATTGGGATCCTAGCCCGAAAGGCTACCGAGGTAGACACAGACCTGGTAGAATGAGCTTTCACCTTGAAAGGCAGATCTTTACCACTGGAGGAATAGAAAAATGAAATGCAACTGGAAGTCCAGTGAGATAATGTGACTTTAGAAACTGGAAGGCCTTGTCTAGAGTCTGAAAAGGAGACAAATAACTGGTCAGATTTTCTGAAATTTTTAGTTCTGTCCATAAAAACATAACTGTCTATGGACATCCAACTGATGGAATTTATACTCTGCTTTGTTTGAAAATTCAGGGAAGAACACAGGCAACTCAATAGACTGATTAATGTTGTCTTGAGAAGAAACCTTATGAATGAAGGAAGGGTTTTGTCCTCAAGGAGACCCTATCTTTATGAAATACCAAATAAGGTGGCTTAATGGAAAGAACTTGCAGTTCAGACACCCTTCTAGCAGAAGTGATAGCCACTAAAAATATAGTTTTCCAAGACAAAAACTTGAGGTCACATGTCGCTGAAGGTTCAAAAGGACTAGACGTGAGTTTATGGAGAACATAGTTCAAATCCCATGGAACCACAGGATCCATAACTGGGGTCTTAGTAATGTGGTCCCTTTGAGGAAGGCTCTACAAAGCCTATGAGCCATAACATTAGGTTCGTTAGCAACATGGAAAGTAGAAATAGCTGGCAACTGGACTTTAATAGTTGCTGCTGCTGAACCTTGATTGAATAACTGCGAGAGGAAGTCTAAAACAGCAGAAATGGGAGCCGAGTAGGGATCACGGTTTCTCTCACGGGCCAAAAGGGAGAATCTTTTCCGTTTATTAGTATAAATCTTCCTAGTGGAAGGTTTGTGGGAAGATGACAAAATGTGTACAACCTCAGAAGAAAAGTCATAAAGCCTGACTAGGGATGGAATTGGAGTAGCCAAGCTGTCAAGTTGAGGGTGTGGAGGAAGCGATGGAACGCCTCTGACGTGTGTCAGTAAATTTGGAACTGGATCCAGAGTCCAAGGTTCATCCGTTAGATATGGTCTGAGGAAGAGGAACCAAATCTGTTGAGGCCAGTAAGGAGCAATTAGGATCATCCTGCTTCCCAAGGATATTGCTTTCTGAATTACCTTCGAAATGAGGGGGGAAAGGATAGAGAAGTCTTGAGGGCCAATCATGGATTAGTGCATCTCTTGAAGTCTCCCCGTCTGGGGAATCAGGGTAAAGTAGCTGCTGCATTTGGCATTGAGAGGGGTGGCAAAGAGATGGCAGCAAGGCTGACTCCATTTGCGAAAGATTAGTTCCACAACGCAAGTGTTCAGAGACCACTCGTGAGGCATCAGAATAGCTTTGCTGAGCCTGTCGGCTATGACGTTGGATTTCCCCGGGATGTGCATTGCCACCAGAAAGTGCTGGGAAGACACTGCCCACTCCCATACTCGAAGGGCTTCTCTGCAGAGGGGGTGAGATTTGGTTCCTCCTTACTTGTTTAGGTAAAATACCACTGACGTGTTGTCTGACTGGATTGCAATTATTCCTAGAGGGAGAAACCTGTGAAGTGCTTGCAACGCTAGAAGCACTGCTCATCTCCAAGACACTGATATGCAAATGCACCTTGTGATCTTGCCATGTGCCTTGGACTGTTCTCCCGAGATTATGCCCCCACCCCCCACCCTATCTGGGAGGCATCCGTGGTCACAGTGGCAACTGGGGGGAGGAACAAAAGGTCTGCCTGTGTTTAGGTTGCTGGTCTGGATCCTCCAACGAAGATCCTGCTTGCACAAATTCGTTATAAGGATAGGATGAGACAGAGGGAGGTACTGCAGTGACCACTGGGCAAAGAGTAACCACTGGAGGACCCTCGTGTAGTCTGGCTAATGGAACTAGTATTATTGTGGAAGCCATTGTCCCCAATAGCTTGAGCACCACCTTTGCTTTGACTTTTCCTAGAGGAAGTAGGGTCAAGACTTGTTCCCTTAGACTTTGAATTATTTCGATAGGCAAGTGAGCCCTCATTGAAACTGTTTATTTCGGTGCTAATAAAATTCACATGCTGAGAGGGTGACAACGCAGATTTTTGCCAATTTACTGTAATTCCTAGCTGTAGGCAAGTTTAAATGGTGGCGTCCCTGGCCTTTAACAGTAGATGCCTGGTAGTGGCAGTGAGGAGTCAGTCGTCCAGATATGGAAACACTTGGAATCCCTGACGTCTCAAGTGAGCTGTAACCACTGCCATACATTTGGTGAACACCCTGGGGGCTGCGGTGAGACCAAAGGGCAGGGCACGGAACTGATAATGACTGGCTCCCAGCTACAAGCGTAGGTGACTCCTCGATGCCCTGTCCATTTTGATGTTGTAGTATGCATCTTGGAGGTCTATGGAGCACATCCAAACGTCTTTCCCCAACAATGGGAGTATAGACTGCAAGTTGACCATTCGGAACTTGAACGTCTGCATAGATTCGTTCAGTTTGCAGAGATCCAAAATGGGTCTCATGTCCCCTGTTCTTTTTGGCACCAAAAAGAATCTGGAGTAAGTCCCTAATCCTACTTGGTCTACGGGGACAGGTTGGATGACTCTCTTCACGAGCAACTTTTGGATTTCTAGAGTTGCTGAATCCCTGTGATTGGGTGGCACATCATCTGGGATTCTTCTGGTCTGAGGGGGTGGAGAAGAGAAGGGAATATGGTAACCTCTGGTAATTATCATTAGTACCTGCTTGTCTTGAGTGATGTTGTGCCAGGCTTCTGGGTATAAAGAAATACGACCCCCAACTGGCTCCAGAGATGCGCAGTCGGGCCTCCTTTCAGGAGCACTGATAGGGACGACCACGAAAGGAATCAGGGTCTCCCTGGTTCTGCAGGCCTCCTCTACCTCTACGGCGGCATCTACTGTTATTTCCTCCTCCTCTGCCTCTGGCAAAGGAATCACCTTGTGCGTCCTGAAAAAACCTCTACGATTTTTTGAACCACATTTTGCCACCCTTCTGCCCTTTGGGACAGGGTCTAGAGGGGATGGAAAAACGGACTCCCACGGCAGACAGGGTTTTTCCTTTCTGCTCGCACCTGGTGAGTGTGTCCTTTACCTTGGTTCCGAACAAAGAGGTACCGTCAAATGGGGCATTGGTAAACGTAGACTTAAAGGCCTCCTCAAAGTTGCACAAGCGCATCCGAGAGTGTCTCCTGAGAGATACTCCTGAACCTGTTGCCCTACTCACTCCATCTGCTGCACGCGAAGTCAGCCTCATGGAGGAGTTCACAATAGAACTTGGGGTAGACATCTGTGCGTTGACCTTCTGAGATACAGCATCAGATACGTTACCCTGTAGAGTATCTCCCAGCTCTTTTAGGAGATTTCTCTGGAGCCTTGTGAAATGGGACAGATAGTTTAGCGATCGCAGAGTAAAGGCCACTGAAGCAAAAACACGCTTCCCATACCTGTCCATCGTTCGAGACTCCTTGTTCGGCGGATGGACAGTGGAGAAAGTTTCGGCAAGTTCCTTTTTGGTGGCTACTGCCACCACCATGGCATCTACTGTAACGCCCTTAGTCAAAAAGCCCTTGTCTTGGGGTGCTGACAAAAATTTAATCGGTCTTCTAGGAACCGGTTCCACAGAATCAGGAGATTCCCACACCTTTCAACTCACTAACTTCAGTAGCTCGTCGAAAGGCAGAGACACTCAAGAGGAGGAGGGTTGAGACCTGGAAGCCTTCAGGTACACTGACTCCTCATCAGAAGGGGATTTGGTGGGCCAGCCGTCTCTCTGTTTCAGGATCTCGAGGATATCTGTGAAAGAGATATCATCAGAGGATGACTTGGGGGACCCTTCTGACTCCTCGAGGTCAGTGTCTGATGTAACGGACTCATTGGGGGAGTCAACATGCTTCCTCTTACAAATTCTCTTCCTAGGTGGTTCCTCAGACAGGTATTCTGGGGAGACCTCGGAAGACTGGGGACCACTCATGGAGGTATCCTGAGGCTGCAGGTCTCTGCTGTGTAGGGAGAGAGAGCGAGCTGAGACTGAGATCGGCACTTAGGGGGAAGAGTGTCGGTACCTCTGGATGAAGCTGAAGTCCTGGACAGCACACTCCTCATCACCTCGAATGCTGATCCCCCCAGCTCAAGGATGCCCTCCACTCCGAAGACACAGAGGCAACCCTTGATACCGAGAGGATGGGCTCCGAAGCAGATGTGGGGTCCAAGTTCACCCACGCCGAAGCACTGAGAGGTAGGCTCAGAACCGAAGAAGTTCGATTCGAAGCATCCCCCTCGGGCCCGACCGGAGAGCTAAGAATTCTCGACCCCACGGACATCACCGAGAGGTCAGAGTGGATATCGGAACCGAGATACCAACTGAGGTAGCTGAAATCGACCTATCCACAACTGAGGCACCAACAGCTCTGGCTTCGAAGGCTCAGAGAAGCTCAGAGGAGGAATATCAATCAAGCGGGATAGAACATTGGGCTCCGGAACAGTTTGGGATGGAGCCGAAAGCAAATTTACCAGCACCGAAGTCTGAAGCAGTCTACGCACCACTCTCCTGACATCCTCATCAGAAAGGCTCCTAGAAGACCTAGAAGATAGAGTGGTGGATCTGGACCGCTGTAAAAATGGCAACCTAGGAGTCTGAGAAACTGTCCGAAGATCAGATGACCAGCTCCGAGAAGTAATGTCAGTCATCCGTTACGATGCACTTGGAGCTGAGACTGATGAATCCACTAAGCTACCCCTCTGTCGGCACCGAAATCAGTGGAGCCGATGAGGGTGAAGCCACTTTAGCAATTTTGTCTGGCGGCTCCAATGAAACAGACAGGGTGGAAGACTGCCTTTTGCTACTTTTTGGTCTTTCCTTTTTGGAGGAGGAGGGAGATTTAGAGCTGGATGATGAGGATCCCAATTCCTCCTCAAAGGAATTCTTTTGTAGTTCCTTCAATATCAGTTTGTTCTTCCTCTCCTGAAGAACACGAGGACTGAATGTATGGCAGAACAGGCAAGACTCTTGGAGGTGGATAGCCCCCAAACAATAAACACACAAATTGTGCCCATCAGTCAAGGACATCTTCTGGGCACATTTAGTACACTTTTTGAAGCTCGAAAGCTTGTGGTCCGAGTCTTTTGACATAATCCCCAAACAAAATACTACAACACGCAACAATGAAAGGAGAAAGACAACAGAGGACTAGGTCCTCTAAGTTAAATGGGCCTAGTCCTAAGGGGAAATAGAATAAACCAAGGACTAGGTCCTCTAATTTAATTGGGCCTAGCCCAGGGAGAAGGAAAAGCAGAACAGAGGATAAGGTCTTCTAATTTAAATGGGCCTAGGCCAATGGTGACAAAAAGCAGAAAGAGGACTAGGTCCTCTAACTTAAATGGGCCTAGCCCAAGGGGAAAGAGGAAAAACAGCAGTACAGAAAAGCGATGCTTTAGGGATACCAAAACGGCCAAACAACCAACAACAAAAACACAGAAATTAGCAGCAAATCGTCCGAAACCGACTGAAACTGCAAAAATACATACTTAACAGCAAGACAGTGTAGCAATATCCAAAAATGACAATTCAATATATTGCAAAAAATCACTTAGCCACGGCCAAGAAGAATCACGTCTGAGTTGAATGAGCGGCAAACGAGATCTGGGGAATGTTGGTGATGCATGATGGGTTACCTCCTAGCAATGAGCCAACCAGAAGTTTTTGAGCTAGAGTATGGCAGAGTCGGAGCCATCCCAAGTGCAAGAATGAAGGTGAGATAGGACTACAGAACATTAAATAGTTTGTTTGGACCCTGCCAATCCTAAGGAACTAGGATGAAAGGAAACAAACAGCTGATCAGATTTATGAAAAGTTTTAGTCTTATCCAAATAAAATCTGAGTTTGTCAATGCACATCCAATGTGTGCAGCACCTTTGCACTGGCAGATTGCAAAGAAGAGAAAAAATGGACAAATGAATAGACTGATTAAGAAACAACTCATTCACAACCTTGGTCACAAAAGAAGGATTAGTATGAAGGGACAACCCTGCCCTTATGAAACTAAAAAAAGAGGACAAGCCATAAGGGCTTGAAGCTCAGACACCCATCTGGCAGAAGTAAGGGCTAACAAAAGTACAGTCTTGCAAAAGCAATACTGCAAGAAAGCTAAGGCTGCAGGCTCAAGAGGAGCCTGAGTCAATTTTTCTAAAACAAAATTTAACATCCGAGAGGGGAGGAACAGGATTCCTGGGAGGCTTAGGATGAAGGATGCCTTTAAGGAATTGTTTAACTTCAAATCTAAAAGCTAAAGGATGTAATAAAGGCAAACAAGCAGTAATAGCTGATAAGAGGGCCTTATCAGGGGCTAGGATCTGTCACATTACACACGCACTCCGGTCACTGGATCACAAGTGCCAGCAGGACTCAGTCATAGACCATGTGGGAGTAAATGACCTGAGATGCACCTCCTTAGACTATATGAAGAGAGAGATCATGGAGCTCTCGGAATGTGTTTCAGGCTGGTGTGTGCCTAGCACTGTGCAGCATTTTATCTTCTCCAAGGATGATGCCACAACATGAATAAAGATGACTGACTTTAATAACTGGCTTAGTTTCTGGTGTCCTTCTAAGGAGGTGCAATATTCTTTAGCATAGAAGTAAAATGGTCAACAGACCGCACTGCTTTGCCAGGGATGGTCTGCACCTCTCCCCTCTAGGCTTTCAAATATTAGGTAAAACACTGTCTTCCCATAATGCCTTTTTTTTTTAGACACTGCTAAACTGAAAGTACTTCTGACATAGCAAATCAAAACCAAGGAAATCTAAACGCATTACTGCTCAATGCTAGGAGTCTAAACAAAACTCCACACCCTAGAAGCTCTCTTCACCTAAAGAATGCTGACATCTGTGTGGTCACCAAAACATAGTTTAAAGCTACGGAAATCACACCAACAGTGCAAGGTTATAATGCCTTCCACACATTTAGACCAGCTACTACACAAACAGGGACTAAAGGTGGAGGTCTCAATTTACATAAAAAATAATTATACCTCAAGGCTGGTCAAACAGGACAATGCACTGGAGCTGCTCCATGTTCAAATCACCATAGGCAAAATCCAATACCACTTCCTTGCAAACTATAGGTCTCCCTCTATGATCCAGAAAACCCATACCATGTATTTAAACTTATTGGAAACACTCACCAGCCAACCCAATACCTTATTGGAAACACTCATCATCCAACCCAATACCATATTTGAGGGTGGCTTTAATTACCTCACTATTAACTGGGAATCCTATACGACATCAAACAGACAGGCACAGAGATTCCTGCATTTTGTAAACACAAACTCCCTGGACCAAATTTTCAATACACCAACCAGGGGTGAAACCACACTGGATCTGGTCCTCACTAATATGGGACAGTGCAGCACACCCCATACTGTAACCTCTTCTCTGGTAAGGTTATTCCACAAAATTGTCTCCTTTGAAGTAAAAATAAAACCTGGAATATTCAGGAACTACTCTAAGTGATAACCTGGCAAAATTTCACGCCCCCATAAACCCTGAGAACACTGCTGCCTATGCAGAACTATTCACAGAGAAACCCTGTACAATGTGAACAGCTGCATAGAGGCATCTGTGCCCACCAGGAAGAACTATAGAACTAACTCAAAAAACAAGCCATCCTTGATGAATCACAAAATCAATAAGCTGTATAAGAGAAGGAAGAAAATCATGGCAAAAATTATGAAGTGCAGCACCCAACAGGATAAAAGCACTCAAACTAAACAACTCAGAGGACAAATAAAGTCTATCAAAACCAAATTTAAGGTAAATTTGGCCTCCCAGGACAAGAATAATCACAAAGCATTCTTTAGCTATGTCTGCAACCTCAAAGGCAGTACACAACTTTGTGCAAAGCTCATTGTAAAGGCAGCCACCAATACTGAGCCAGAAGATATAGCAAACCTACTGGTCGATAAATTTAGCTCCAACTTTACCCCTTTCTCCCCCTCAACCTTCCCTCAGGAAATGCCATCAAATATAATTCAAGAATGCCAAGAAATGCATCATTATCCTCTTTGGGGAAAATGGAGTCCACACACATTATCACATTAACAATGCACTAAGCACACAATCAGTCATGAGGGACTTGGGCACCCAGGTTGATAGCAACCTGACTTTTGACCACCATGTTGCCTCTGTTGTACGGAAGGCTTTCTACATGGTCCACCTCATAAGTAAGGGTATTTCATCCAGAACAAGGTGGTCATAACATCCCTGTACTCCTCCCTTATCAGACCTATTACTGAGTACAGTGCCCCCTTCGGCATGTACCTTGCCAAGCACATGCAGCAGCTGGAGAGACCACAGAGGTTCCTAACCAGGAAAATCCAGAATCTCAAACACCTGTCCTATATTGATAGGCTAAAAGCCCTGTCCCTCTAACTCAGTCTCGTACAGACTGCTCAGAGATGACCTGTGTCTGGCATACAAGGCCATCTCAGACCCAGCCTTGATGGAGTTTCTGCATATCCATAAGTCAAACTCCACTCGTGCAACTCACATGCAAGGACTCAACCTGGTCTGTGGCATTAATGGAACTTGGTGGGATAGATTTCTGTCCCAAAGACTCCCCCATCTATGGAATAGACTCCCTCTCCATGTCAAGCATAGTACCTCTCTAGCCCTCTTTAACAGGAACCTGGACTGGATGGGAAACAGAAAATACACCCCTGGGATCCCACCTGTGTCCCTGCTGGACAGGGCAAACAGGTGCTGACTTTGTGGGAACATGGGCAAATTTCCTGGCTAGGCTCATAAGGGCCTTCGGGCCAATAGTCTAGTATCATCCTATGAACCTATGCAACATAACCTCAGGATGCATTCCAAATAGCATGAAACATGACCTATCAGGCCCTATGGAATTGCTTATTTAACTGTAGCCTCCAAACAGACTTCATGCCTCATGAATGGAGAGCAGCAGCAGTCATCCCTCTGCACAAGGATGGGCCATCTACAGACCCTGGTAACTACAGACCCATAAGTCTTACTAGTCTTATATGTAAATCAATGGAAATAATTATCATGGAAATGATCAATAGTGATATAAAAAAAAGCCTTCAGACACTGGACCCAACCCAGTTTGGTTTCATCAAGGGTAGCTCATGTCTACTCAACCTGGTGGACTTCTTTGAAAAGTTCACCAAAGCAATGGATGAGGGCAAAATGGTTCACATTGCCTACCATGACCTGGCCAAGGCATATGACAATGCCCCACTCGGGTATTATTGACAAACTAAAGGGGTTAGGGACAAACCCATTATGTCACACGGTGGACAGTCAACTGGCTCACAGACAGGACCCAGGAAGTTAGAACTGGGGAGTCCACCTCTACAAAGAAGCCAGTCACAAGTGCAATCCCTCAGGGATCGGTCTTTGGACTGCTCTTTTTTGACATTTACGTCTCTGAATCACGGTAAATGTCAATGGTCTCTGGCTGACTAAATTTGCAGATGACTGCAAATTAGGAACAGTCTTTGAATCCCAAACGGACACAAATGTTCCCCAAGAAGGGCTGACACAGACAAACAACTGATGTCAGAACCATGGACTAAAACTAAATGCCAAGAAATGCATAACAGAAAGTTTTGGGAAGTCATCCACCCCTTGTAGGTTCATAGGTGTTTACTAGACTAATGACCACAAGGGCCTTTTTAAGCCTAGCTATGCATCCCAAATCTCTGACAAGTTCCGATACCCTTGATAAGTATAAGCAGGGGTTTGGGAGATGAACCATTTACAGGTTATCTGAGTCCATTAGAGACATAGATGCCAAACCAGGGATGAATTTCCAATTTCCCACCCAGTTGTCCAGGTTGCACTTGGAATTGGGTTAGGGAGGAACTCTGCTTCACATGGATGGGGAGCCTGTTCCATAGACACGTAGTCTCTGGGATACATACCTTTCTCTCCAGCAGGACCTATTTGCATCACAGGCAAGGTTTACTATCAAAATATCGACACTCAGAACACTGAATGTTCGATACAACGAAAATGATGCAACACTTCCGGCATACTAATTGGCTTATAATAAGGAATCTGTTCAAATTTAACAGATTCAACATTAATGTCAAAAATCGGCCATGATGGCAGTGCAGATGCAAATGTAAATGAAACACCTACACTGTCAATCATGTTTTAGCAGGGGGGCAAGCCCCCTGCACTCCCCAATTGGGGGCTGCGCCCCCCTGCATATTAAATATTCTAACTCTGAGACTGCACTACAGTGAGGAAAGGGATACATTGCCCTTTCTGCACTGTACTGCAACTCTACTCAAAACACCCTTGCATTCGCTGATATGCAATCTCGATCTCCTAGCGTTCTGCAACATGGAAAGTCGACTAACGTTCGACTTTCCGCGTTCGCTGAACCACATTTTAACATTTTGATAGCAAACCTAATTCTGGTGCTGTTTGTTCTGTGGATATGCAGGATGTCCATCAGAGAGGGGTCTCACAATGCCCTGTATGCCAGGCATAGATCTCACGTCAAAAGCCTGTAGCAGACAGAATACAGGGATAGGGCCTTGAGGTGGTCTGCATAAGACATGTTACTTAACACTCTGTATTCTTTTAGTGAGGAACCTCTGTGGACGTTCCAATTGTTGAAAATCTGTGTGTGTCCCTAAGTCCCTGACTACTAAGTCAACTCCAAGGGGTAAAATGTACTTCATACACAGCATTTAGCAAACTGAGCTACTGAGTCATTGTAACTACCACATGGACAACACAACACTTAGAGCTGACCCAGTAGTCAGGGACTTGGGACACAAAGACAGTGATCTAGCCTTTGACCATCACGTCCAGAGTAGTGAATAAATCACTGTATGTTGCGCAATTTACAAACAAGGTATGGCATCTAAGTCCAAGGAAGTCACTGTTCTACTGTATTCAGTATTCATCAGACCTAACATGAAGTACAATGCCCCATTTGGTATGTCCCTAGCCAGGCATATCCAATAACTGAAATGTCCATAGAGGTTTCCTCACTAAAAGAATAAGGGCACAATTAAAATGTCCTATGCAGACCGCCTCAAGGCCCTATCCCTGTATTCAGTCTCCTACAGGCTTTTAAGGTGAGAGCTATGCCTGGCAAAAAGGACATTTCAGACCCCACTCTGATAGACCTCGTGCATATCCACAGAACAAACAGCACCAGAATTACCCATTCTAAAGATTTAAACCTTGCCTGTGATATAAACAGGACCTGCTGGACAGACAGGTAGGTATCCCAGAGACTACCAGTTTCTTGAACAGCCTCCCCCATCCACAACTGAATGGGGAACAGGAAATGTATCCCTGGTTTGGTACCCATATCTCTAATGGACACAGGCAACCTTTAAATGATTCATCCCCCAAGCCCCTGCTTGTAAAATGTTTCATCTCCCATGCCCCTGCTTACATTTATCAAGGGTATCAGAACTTATCAGATATTTGGGATGCATGGCTAGGCTTAAAAAGGCCCTTGTGGTCATAAGCCAATCGAGCAAGTCACAGATAAGAGAGAACCAAAGGAACATCCACAGAAAGTGGATCCAGGTTACGAGAAAGACACCAAGCAGAAAACCTCTTCCATTTGGACAAGTAGGATTTCCTAGTAGTGGATTTCCTGACCTCCTGAAGGACCCTAACCACATCCTCAGAAAAAAAAAGATGTATGTGGAATCCAAATCCCATCACCCACAATGTCAGTAGAAGAGTGAACTTTTGGAGATAGATGAGAGATCCCTTGATCTGTGTGAATAGGTCCATCCTGTGAGGTAACCTGTGACAACTGCCCTTGGCAAAATGAAGAGGAGGGAACCAATGCTGTCTTAGCCAAAAGGGAGTCACCAACAAGATTTTGGAAGCATCCTGTTAAATTCTGAACAGGACTTTTGGAATGAGGGGGAGGGGAGGGAAAGCATAAAGAAATATCCCGTTCTAAGAAAAAGAGAAGACAACCACCATCCAAACCACAGGACCTGAGACTCTGGCACAAAACAGAGCAAGTTGTCTGTTCGGAGGGGCATAAAGATCCATCTGAGGAGTACGTCACTGTTGGACAATGTCCAGAAACATAACATATCCCTATGAAGCATCCATTTGTGGGATTGAGTCACTGCCTGAAGAGTCACTTCGAAGAGGATAGCTAGTTCCCACACTAGGAGTGCCAATGGACAAAGAAGAAAATAACTTGTCTCCTCCTGTTTGTTGACATACCACATCACTGTGGTATTGTCTGTAAATACCTTGAGAGGTCCGGGGAAGAAAAGAGGATGAATGGCATGAAGAGTCAGCAGAAGAGCTCTCATTTCCTTGACGTTGATGTGGCCTTTCTGTTGGAGACAACCAGATTCCCTGCACCTTCAGGAAGCAGGATGCTGCTCCCTTATCCCACATCTGAGGCATCTGTGAACAGCTCCTGAGAGAGAAGAGGTGGATTAAAAGGGAGTCCTGGTTTGAGAGTCAACTGCTGAATCCCCCACTGAAGTTCCTGCTTGAGACATGAAAAAAAGGAACTAAGAAAATCGTGGAGATGGCTGAAGCCAAAGTGACTTTACAAAACACTGAAGTTTTCTCATGTGGAGTTTGGCAAAAGGGAGCATAGGAATACTGGAAGCCATGAATCCCAGAGCTCTCAGAAATTCCCTTGCTGTTAATGAGGTCACAGGAAGAAGGGACTGAAAAAGCAAAATGAAAGGGCATTGGGAAGAGGCTGGGATACCAGCATAGGAACAGTGTATCCTGCACCTCAGAAAGACATGATTCTGAGAAGGAGTTAGAAAGGACTCTGAGATTTATAATGAGCCCCAAGCTCTGCAGAAAGGAAGATTGCAAAGTGAAGATTTTGCAACAAGATCTGTGGAGAGGATGCCTGAAACAGGAGTTCATCCAAGTAGGGAAAGATCTGGATCCCTCTCAGCCTGCAAAAAGTAATGACAGGAGCAAGGCATTTGATGAATACCCTTGGGGTAGTAGAAAGGCCAAAGGGCAAAGCAGAGAAAGTACAGTTGTGTACACTTACCATAAATGTAGATGTTGAGTGTCTTCACTGTTGCAGTCATCACATTTGGGTTATCCCTGCCCGGATAACCCTCGGCCGGCCAGAATACCAGAGGCTTCAGATTTGGGCGTCAGCTGCTGTCGCCTGCAGACTGATGTCAGGTCGTCTGAGGTATAAAGAGAGGCAGCCAACGCCATTACATCAGTTTTTCTTGCCCTAATGTCAGGAGCCCCCAAAAGGAGGCATGGATCAGAGGGCTGATCCCCAATGTAGTGGTATATCATAAACACAGTATGTCTCTGCCCTAGAAAAGCAGAGGGAAACAGAATGATAAGGTAAAAAGAGAAGACAGGGGGTAAGAGGGAGGGAAACCAGGACTGCAACATTGAAGACACTCAAACATCTACATTTATGGTAAGTGTACACAACTGTACTATGTTCTTCGTGTTTCACTGTTGCAGTCATCACATTTGGGTTGATTCCCAAAGCTGAGTAGAAAAGGATGGATGAAGCCCAGGGGGGCTAAGGATTGGCTATCATGCTCTGCAGGACTGCAGTGGCAAACCCTGCCCTAGACTTAGAGAAGACTGGCAAATGGTAATGTCTAGTGAAGGTGTGTACCGATGTCCAGGTAGCAGTTTCCAGGATATCCCTAGTAGGCACTACTCTGAGGAAGGCTGCTGAGGTGGATGCTGCTGTGGTAGAGGGAGTTCTAATCTCTTTAGGGAGAGGTTTACCATGGTGCTTGTAGTAAAATTGGATGCAGTGTGCTATCCATTTGGAAATGGTTTGTTTAGAAATACAGATGCCCACTGCCCCTGTGACAAAGCTGACCAACAACTGGTCAGTTTTCCTGAAAAGCTTCGCCCTGTCTAGATAGTACTGAAGCTGTCTGTAAATGTATGGGGAGTGCAGTATAATTTCACCTTTATTTTGTGGATTGGCAAAGAAGGTGGGTAAGTGAATGGATTGATTAAGGGCCACACTATAAACCACCTTGGGCATGAAGGAAGGGTTGGGTTCTGAGAGTGACCCTGTCTGCATGGAAGATAATGAAGTGTTCAACTGCCATAAGGGCTTGTAGTTCGGAGACCCTTCTGGATGAGGTAATGGCCAAGAGGAAGGCAGTTTTCCAGGAAAGGAACTTTAAGTCTGCTGAGGCTGCTGGCTTGAAAGGAGACAGAGTAAGTTTCTCCAGAATGAAATTGATGTCCCACGCAGGGGTGGGTGCCCATCTAGCTGGCCTGAGGTTATTTGCTCCCCTAAGGAACTGCTGGATCAGGGGGTGGGGAGAAGATTGGCTGCTCAGAACTGCAATGAGCCGAGATAACTGAGGCATGAATTTTTATGGAGCCAGGTAAGTCCAGGACAACTGGGAGGGTAAGCTGAGACATGGAGACTCCCTTAGCCTGGAGCCAGCTGGAAAATCTTTTTCACTTGGCTGCATATGATTTCCTGGTGCTCGGTCGCCTGGCTTCTCTGAGGACCACCAGGACCTGCGTGCTGAAGAAGGCAGACTGATCAAGTTTTAGGCTATTAGCCAAGCAGCCAGGTTGAGGGTCTGCAGGTGCGGGTGCAGGAACTTCCCCGATTCTGGGTTATAAGGTCCGGGGTCTGCTCCAGGTGCCAAGGAGGGGAATGAGACAGACTGCGTAGAAGGGGGTGCCAATGCTGTCTGGGCCAGTTTGGTGCAATTAGAATGACCCTTGGCTTTTCTTCCCTTATTTTTATTAGCACTCTCGGGAGGAGAGGCAAAGGAGGGAAGGCGTAGGCTGAGAGGAGTGTCCAAGGGAAGGATAGGGCATCCACTCTCCAGGCCTTGCTGTGATGTTCCCTCGTGCAGAATCTGCCGAGGAGGTGATTGGAGGGCGAGGCAAAGAGGTCAACCTCTGGGGTCCCCCATGCTTGGGTTATCTGAGAGAAGGCAGGTCTGCTGAGCTGCCACTCGTGATGATCCAGTACCTGCCTGCTCAATTGATCTGCCAGGGTGTTGAGTGAACCTGGGAGGTACTGGGTTAACAGGTGCAAGTTCATAGAGGCTGACGTGGACCAAAGGGTCATGGTCTGCCTGCACAGGGGATAGGAATGAGTTCCCCCCCTGCTTGCTGATGTACCACATCACAGTTATGCTGTCTGTCTTGATGTGGAGAGTTCCTGGGGAAAGGTATGGCTTGAAGGCCACCAGGATCTGTTGCACTGCCAGCATTTCCTTCAAATTTATGTGCAGATGCACTTGCTGTTGGTTCCATCACCCCTGAATGCATTTTCCCTCCAGATGTGCCCCACAGGCGTAGTCTGACGCATATGTGGTGAGGCTTTGGGTTGGAGGGGGTGAGAGGAAGGGTAGCCCTTTTTTCTGTGTGCAGGCTGTGGCCCACCAAAGGAACTCTGCTCTTAAGCATGGAATCAGGGGGAGGATGGTTTCCAGATCCTGTGTATGTTGACACCAAAGACTCTTCAGGTACCAGTGTAATTTCCTCATTTGCAGACTGGCATATAGAATGAGAAGAATGCAAGAGGCCATATATCCCAAGGCTTGCAGGATTTTCCTTGCTGTGAGCTGGGGCCTGGTGGCAGTTGCCTGAAGTAAGCTGGAAGAGTTATTTGTTTATCTGGTGTGATGAATGCCATCTGGGAAGTTGTGTCCAAACTTGCTCCCAGGAAAATTATCTTTCTTGTGGGTACTAGCTTTGACTTCCTTTCGATGACCGTGTACTCCAAGGAGATGAAAAGGTTTTTTTTTTTTTTTTTTTTTTTTTTACAAAGGTTAGGTCTTGCAGCAGTTTGTCCCGAGTGCCTGCCTGAATAAGGCAATCATCCAGGTATGGATAAATTTGAATGTTTCTTTGCCTGCAAAAGGCAATGGCAGGAGCAAGGCATTTTGTGAGTACTCTGGGCGCAGTAGATAAGCCAAAGGGCAGAGCAGAGAACTGAAAATGCTGATTGCCTGCTCTGAAACGCAGGGATTTTCTGCATGAGTCTCTGATAGGAATACGAAGATATGCCTCTTTTAAATCCAGAGTAACCATCCAAGCATCCCTGGCTAACATGGGGAGGAACTGTTGGAGGGTAAGCAGTTTGAATTTTGCAATGTCTAGGAAGGTGTTGAGGATGGATAAGTCCAAAATGGGGCTCCAAGTGCGTTCCTTTCTGGGGACTAGAAACAGTCTTGAGTAAAAGCCCCGTCCCACCTGCTCTTTTGGGACGGGTTCCACTGCTCTCATGGAAAGCAAGGTACGGACCAGTCTTTGTGCTTCTGCCCTTTGATATGGAGGAAGGTCTGGGTACCCTCTGGCAATTTGGGAGGGTGCGGAAGGAGAATTTGTACCCTTGAGCAACTATTTTGAAAACCCAATGGTCGTCGGTGATGGTGGCCCAGACATGGTAGAAATTTGAAAACCTTCCCCCGAGGGGTAAAAACCTGCTGGTAGAAGTGGTGGGAATTGGTGGAGAGTATTGTGAACTTTTGCTAAAGGGGCGTTGCTTGTAACTCCCTGGCTTAGGCGTGGAAGAGGTCCATTGTTTTGTTCTCTGTGAGCCCTGCAAAGAGGGCCTGGATGTTTTGCTGCTTCTAGACCTAGATTGGCTTTGCTTGGAGTTTGCAGGAAATGCCCAATGTTTAGAGGGGGAATTTCTACTGAACCTTGGTGGCTGCACTTGTAAGAAATCTTTACCAGTTTGCATAGATTTAGCTTTTTCCTCCATCTTTTTAAGCACCTCTTCTGCTTTGTTGCCAAAAAGGCTGTCTTTATGCAAAGGTGCATCCAACAATTTAGATTTTACTTGGTCTGGCAGGGGCTGTTCCCCGAGCCATGTGTGTCTGCGTAGGACAGATCCTGTGGCAGCTGCCCTGCATGAAGATTCCAAAGTGTCAAAATAACAATGCAATGAATGATTGGTAACCTGGCCTGAAGAATGCATTAATTCTTGCAATTCCTTACATTCTGTCATAGCTGGGAAGGTAGCAATCGTATTCTTTAATTGCTGCAGAATATGCTGTTGATATTTAATCATATGGAACTGACAGTTTAGCGCCCTGATGGCTAGGGTAACTGAGGTATATACCTTTTTTCCCCATCTATCCATAGCCCTGGATTCTCTATCAGAAGGGGTAGGACTTTTTGCAGCAGTAGCTTTAACCCCTTTAGGGCTTTGGGTGATAAATTTCTGTTTAGGAACCCTTCTGCTGACCCAGAGATTGTGTGAGTCTGGGACTCTTAATATCTGTTAGGTTTTCTAGGAGCTGGGGGGGGGATGGAGTCAGGACTTCTAAAACAGGGGAATAGCCAAAGGCTTGTGCTGGGGCAAATCCAAAAGTTCTCTAAGTCTCTTCTTAGATTGTGGGTAGTCCTGACTCTCCCATTTGAAATGCTCCCTGAGAGTATGCGGTGTTTCACCAAATGAGAAATCCTCAGGAGGGGAAGCTGAGGGTATGGATTCCTCAGCATCTGAATCTTCATATGCAGACAGTGTTTGCATGTCATCTGTCAGATGATTCGGATTGCTTAGAATCTGATTCGGCCAAAGGTTCAGGGGATACATCTCTCTTCCATTTAGAAGCCGAAGGCCGAGATCCGTTGATAAGGTACATGAGATCCTCTGCCATTCTACACATTTGGGACTGTGGTAAGGGCCCAGAGATTGTCAGCTGTCTATGAGCGGACTTTCATGTAATCAGTTTGCTCAAACGTTTGAATGACTCTGGAGGTTTTGCAACCGCGGTAGTCTGAATAGAAGACGTCAGTTTAGATCTGGATTCGGTAGTGCGAAGGCATTCCTCGTAAGGCCGGTGCCTGCTCAGCGGCTCCAGACCCATCCAATGTAGAGACAACCACAGGATCAGAAATGGAGGCTGAGGTGTGCGGCATGGCGATCTCCAAAGGGGTCTCATCAGAAGGTTGCAATGAAACTGCTGCGGGTGCCAGGGACCACGAAAGCGTCTCACTGAGGCCCGGAGAACCAGCAACAAATTTAGCGGTAGTGTCGAAATTTTAATCCTTTGCAGTCTGTCTGTCTTTATCTACACATTTTTTTGGTAGATCGGCTGTCGGATGGCTGATGGACGCCATACCGGGAAACTTCGTAGTAGTACGAAAATGCTTTGCTAGAATTTTAGCTTGACGACGAATGGTACGCAGGTTGAACAAGGCACAAAAATGACAGTTAGAGACGTTGTGTTCAAGGCCTAGGCAAGTGATACAGTATGAATGAAAATCTGTGAGGAATCTGCTTTCCACAGGTGAGACAATTAACTTTCTCTGACATCGGATAGAGCAAGAAAAAAAGATCCCCAACAGGGTACTTAGCTTTCAAAGACTTCAATTCGGAAAACGAGGATAGGTAAACGGCCGACCAGCACTTGTGAGAAATGCTTCTGCTTCGGGCAGAAAGAAAGACTGATGCAATGGCATCGGCTGCCTCTCTTTATACCTCCAACGACCTGATGTCAATCTGCAGGCGACAGTAACCGACGGCTAAATCTGAAGCCTCTGGTATTCTGGCCGGCCAAGGGCTATCTGGGCAGGGATAACCCAAATGTGATGAATGCAACAGCGAAACACGAAGAACATCTGAAAATGCCAGGAAGCAACAGAGAAACAAAGACTTCCTGAAAAGGGGATGAATTCGGATATGCAGATAAGCATCCTTGAGATTCAGTGACACCATGCAATGCTGAGGAAGCAAAAAAGGGAACAAAGTCTGAACAGACAACATTCGAAAAGAGAACTTTCAGAAATGCATTTAGATGAGAAAGGTCTAAAACTGATTTCCAAGAGTACCCTCTTCCCTAGGTACTAGGAACATTCTGGAGTAAAACCCCCTACCCCTTTCGGAAACTGGAACTTCATGAATAGTACTCTGAGTCAACAGATCCCAAAACACACCTGAAAGAAAGACAGCCGTCCCTGAGGGGGCTGAGGAAGTCCCATAAAAGGGAGGAGAGATTTCCAGAATATGAAATACCCTTGGTGGATAATGGGCAGAACCCAGGAGTCCTGAGTAACCTTTAACTAAACAGGGAGAGAGAAAGAAAGGTGAAGAAAAAGAATGTTGCTGGGAAGAATACAATAGTCGCACAGTTCCTGGTTTATCAGGAAAATGAGACTTCTGGGGCACAGAAGTCTAGGTAGCTTTAGCAGGAGTAGCCCACTTCCCACCTTTCTTGCCCTGGGGAGAGGGCAAGATTGCCTACGAACAAAGACTGGCTTACTGTGGTAATCTCTTTGAAAGTTCAGTACAGGAGAAACAAAAATATGTTTACATTTCTGTAAAACCTTGCCCTTACCCTGAAGGGACTTAAATCAGCAGCAGCTTCGTCAAACAAGCGTTTATTATCTAGAGGAGCATCCCTCAACTTAGCCTTCATATCAGACAAAGGTTGAAGCAGAAGCCAAGAATATCTCTTCATCACAGACCCAACGGTAGCAGCCCTAGAGGAAGCATCTGCTGTATCATAACTACACTTGATGGAATGACGAGCCACTTGGGAGGAAGTCTCTAACAAGGAAACAGCAGAAGTCTTTCCTTCAGAGTCTGGAAGATCAGAAATTACCTGACAGACCTGGGAAAGAACAACCAACATTGTACTTAGACATAAGGGTCTGTTAATTGACTGCGTTAAAAGCTAAAGTAGCAGAGGTGTAAACTTTTCCCCCAACCTTTGTGTAGTTCTGCTACCTTTGTCAGATAGCAACAACTTAAGAGAAGGAAGCAATTGAGATGGTTTGTCAGAAGCCAGACACACCACCAAAACATCAGCAGAAGGACACAGATTCATAGGTGTGTACTAGGCTAATGGCCTTGGAGCCTTTACATGCCTAGCCCATAGAAGTGCCCTGGTATCGTGCCACCCGACGTTAGTTCCCAGTGCCTCTCATCAAGCACAGCCACTGGAGTGATCTTTCTATTTCCCATCCACTCATCAAGATTTCTCTTGAAAACGGCCAGTGAGGTGATCGGCTTGACATGTATGGGAAGTCTATTCCAGAGCATGGGCAGTCTTCTGGGTTATGAACTAGTCCCTCTAGCATGTTCTGTTGATTGAGACAATGAGGATGAGGTCTCTGGAGCATGTAGTGTGGAGGGATTGGAATTGCTTTAGATGTAGCATTTCTAACAAAGCTGGGTCAGACATGGCTTCGAAGTCGAGCAGAGATCACCTCTTAGTACACTATACGAGACAGAGAACAGTTGGAGTTTTTTTGAGTCTGTCCGTATATGACATGTGTTTAAGGTCTAGGATCCCCTTCATGAGGTGCTTTTGCGGATTTTCCAGCTGTTGCATGTGTCTAGTAAGGTACATGCCAAATGGGGAATTATACTAGATGACTGGCCTAATGAGGGAAGAGTAGAGAGAGATGATGACCTCTTTCTTCATGGATGCAAAACCCTTGGTAATGAAATGTGCCACATAGGACTCTCTAACCACAGTGGCAATGTGGTGGTCGAAGGAGAGGTTGCTGTCAACCTGTGTCCCCAGCTCTCTTAGAACGCCTTCAGTGTTCAGTGGGCTCCCGTCGATGTGGTAATTAGTGGGAACTGAGTGGGATGATGACGCATTTTTTGGCATTAAGCTTAAGGCCATGGTTTTGACACCAGTCATTGGTCTCAGCAAGGCCTTTCTGTAGGATGTCTACATCACTTGGGGAGTTAATAATAGCTCCCAACTTGCAGTCGTCTGCGAACTTGGTCAACCAGACTCCCTCCGTGTTGGCCTGGATTTCTGAGAAGATGATGCCAAACAGGAGAAGACCCAGGACTGATCCCTGTGGGACTCCACTCGTGACTGGTTGGCAATCTGACTTGGAGTCTGCTACTTTCATACTGTGGGTTCCATTTGTGAGCCAATTTACAACCCACCTAATGATATAGGGGTTGATGCCTAGTTTGGTGAGTTTATCAATAATTCCTGAGTGGGGAATGGTATCAAAGACCTTGGCCAGATCAAAGTAGGCTGTATGAACTGCCTTGCCCTCATCCATAGCTCTGGTGACTGACTCAAAGAAGTCAACCAGGTTGAGCAGGCATGATCTACCTTTCACAAAACCAAATAGCGTGGGATCTAGAGTCTGGAGATTCCCTATATCCTTGTTAATTAGGTCCATGATGATGCGCTCCATACATAGCCTTACATATCATAATTCATCATTCTTTATAAAGAAATTTACAGTCCTCGGGCACCCTATAAAACCTATCAGGTTTCTTGGGAGCAGGGGGCTGGGAGTCAGGAGCCTCAGAAGCACAAGAAAAAGGCAACAATGCAGCCAGAACAGGAGGTACAGCATAATGCCTGAGTGTCCATCTGCAAGAGCTCATAATACCTTTTCTGCACTTCAGAAAACTGAGCACAATCTCATTAAAAAAAAAAAAAACTCCATCATTCTAGAGACTGTGTCCTCAAAAAGAGTATCAAGACTAGTAGTAGTAGATTCCTCTTCCTCAGATCCATAATCTAAAGGAGAGGGAATCAGAGGAGTAGACAAGGGATTTCTCATGTAAATCTGCCTCCTCCTCACAGGAATCCTGTTCCCTGGATCTTTTAAGGGGAGTGGTGGACCAATGAAAAGCTAAAACAGAAACACGCTGAGGAGGTTCTAAAGCCATCAGAGCATTAAGCAACCCCCGAGTGAAATTCTGCCACTCACTCTGTGGGTCCTTAGGAGTTGGAGTGATATGTTTAGTTTTCTGCTTTTTCTTTAAGGGGACGTCTGCCTTATAGGTTCATAGGTTGGTACTAGGCTATCGGCCCTAGGGCCTATACAAGCCTAGCCATAACAATTCCCTGGATATGTCTTCCCACAATATTTACTTCCCTGGACCCCTGTCTAGCAGGGCGACTGACATGATCCCAGAGGTGAATTTCCTATCTCCCATCCAATCGTCAAGGTTCCTTTTGAAGAGGGCCAATGCGGCATTCTGCTTGAAATGTATGGGCAGTCTATTCCAGAGTATGGGAAGTCTATGGGTCAGAAACCTATCCCTTCAGCATGTTAGATCCCTGGAGTGTGTGGCTCTGAGGGATTGGGATTTCTTTAAGTGGAGCATGTCCAACAGCTCAGGGTTTGACATGGCCTTGTATGTTAAGCAGAGCAAACGATATGCCACAGAGTATAGCTGGAGTTTTTTTTAGATTGTCAGCATAGGGCATCTGCTTTAGGCCTGTGATTCCAGCTGTTGCAGATGTCTTGTGAGGTACATACCAAATGGGGAGTTGTGCTCTATAATAGGTCTAATGAGGGATGAGTACAGTGGGACAATGACCTCCTTTTTTCTGGATGAAAAGCTCTTAGTGATGAGGTGTGCCACATAGAAGGATTTCCTAACTGTTGTGGCGATGTGGTTATCGAAGTTAAGACTACTGTCCACCTGTGTCCCCAAGTCTCTCATCACACTTTTGGTGTTTAGTATACTGCCACCTATGTGGTAATTCATGGGTACATGGTTTTTCCCAAAGGGGATAACTATACATTTCTTGGCATTACACTTGAGCCCATGGCTCTGGCATCAGGCATGTTTCTGTAAGGCCCTTTTGTAGAATATCCACATCATTTGGGGATTCAAAAAAAAAAATCCTCGTTTCCCGCCTTTACTGAACTAGAATAGTCCAGTCTTCAGGTATTGCTGATCTCTGGGCTGTGTCATAGTTCCTGTGTTGCCCATATCCTTATTTGGATAGGAGGAAGCTTCTTTGTCCACCAGTGAGAGTGGGGAGCTCTGAACAGCCGTCCCTTGAGGAGTGGTTCCAGCCCAGTGACCTGTAGCTTATTGGCCGTTTTGGGCCATTTCCTATCTCTTTCTAACCCCCTGCTTTAAAGCCAGCTTTAGCGCTTGTAATTTAAAGTTTGTCCTGTTTGTTGCATTTACCTGTTGAGGCTACACACTCAAGTGCGCTAGCCTGTGTTACATATTTATTGCATTTTTCTGCTGTTTGTTGCAAAAAAGGAAAAAAAAAATAAAAAAATTATCCTAGTTTCCCATCTTTCCTGACCTAGAGTAGTCCACATACAGGCTTTGCTGTATTCTGGACTTTTGGAAAGTTCCTGTGTTGCCCATTTCCTTTCTTGGATAAAGGGAGGCTTCTTTGTTCACCAGTGGCAGTGGGGAGCTTGGAGCAGCCTATCTATCCCTGGAGGAGTGTTCCCAGCACAAGAATCTGGTAGTCTATTGGCTGTTTTGGGCCAATTTCTAGCTCTTTCAAGTCCCCCTGTATAAAACCCACTTTGGCGCGGTATTTGCGCTTGTTACTACTCAGCCAAGCTCCTTGTGGTCCTGCAGAGTGGTGCTAGCAGCAGAGAGGCTAAAAGAGTGACTGCTAACCTGATAAAAGTGTTTGTTTTCCTGCTACTACCTGGGCGACTGTCCAATCTAGCTAAACTGCAAGTATTTCTGCTTCTTGAACTGTTTTAAACTGTTTAAAGTTGTTTTTGCACCTGCACTTTTAAAGTTTGTCCTGTTTGCTGCATTTACCTGTTGAGGCTACACACTCAAGTGTGCTAGCCTGTGTTACATATTTATTGCATTTTCCTGCTGTTTGTTGCAAAAAAGAAAAAAAAAATTTTCCTTGTTTCCTGTCTTTCCTGACCTAGAGTAGTCCAAATACAGGCTTTGCTGTATTCTGGACTTTTGGAAAGTTCCTGTGTTGCCCATTTCCTTTCTTGGATAAAGGGAGGCTTCTTTGTTCACCAGTGGCAGTGGGGAGCTTGGAGCAGCCTATCTATCCCTGGAGGAGTGTTCCCAGCACAAGAATCTGGTAGTCTATTGGCTGTTTTGGGCCAATTTCTAGCTCTTTCAAGTCCCCCTGTATAAAACCCGGTTTAGCGTAGCTTTTAATTGGGTTTAAACCATTCTCGGCTCCACAAAGTCTGCTCTTCACTTTTTCCCTTAGAACTGATCTAGTTCTCATAATAAACACCCTATTCCCACTCTAAAGCCTGGCACTTGCTCACTAAAGCAATTATATAAGTCAGCACTAAAAGATTAAAAGCACTACACCCTCACAAACTCCCCTTGAGTACTTTGTTCCCCATTGGCCCTTTTTTTCAATTATAAAGGAATTCCCAATACTATTCTAGCAGGTCCAAAGGTCAGTTGTCAATCTCCCCTCCGGTCCAGCTGGTGAATCTGGGAATCTTGAGGCAATGTTACAACTGCCTCATGTACACAGACAACCCTCTCCTCCTCCCAACAAATTCCAACACATGTGAGAGATGCAACCATGTAGCCAAACTGGAGGCTAAGCTCTCTCAACTCAGTACTGGTGTAACCAGTCAGGAGGAGAAGGAAACCACACTCACTACAATTCCAGTCTCACATAGACCTACCACGACAGCATACCAAGCATATACACACACAAAAACATACTCGGAGGCTCTAAATAAAAATCTGCCTAAGCAGCAGAGACCTCCAAAGCAGACACTCAAGCAACCGCTACCCCAAAACAACACGTGCAACACATAGGTCACAAAGCCAGTGTGCCGAACAGTCACAGCCCTTAAGGCTAAACAACACACCTGATACACTTGTAATAGGTGACTATCGTCAGGCACACTGACGTCCCGCTCACCAGGCTGAACAAGGAGAAGGTCACGGTGAGCTGCCTGTCTGGTGCTAGGATCCGCCACATAACACAAGCACTCAGGTCACTCCAAGGCAAGTACAAATATGACTCCGTCATTGTCCATGCTGGTGTGAATGACCTGAGACGTACCTCCCTGGACTACATGAAAAGAGACAGAGGAGCTCTCTGAGCATGGCCGGTATGACCCTGACCTTGAGTAGCATCTTACCCTCACCAAGAATGATGCCACAATATGAAGACAAGATGATCAATTTCAACAACTGGCTTAAGTATTGGTGTCATACAAAGGGGATCCAATGCCCGTCTGCCTGGGATGACATTCTCGACAAGCCACGATGCTTCGCTAGGGACGGCTTGCACCTGTCACCCCTGGGCTTTCGGATATTGGCAAAGGCTCTTGACACCCCCATAGTGCCTTTTTTAGGCAAGGCTCAAAAGACAAACCCACCTCCAAAGGTATCACAAGGGATAAGAAACTAAGAGTAACGCTACTCAATGCCAGAAGTCTAAACCTCAAGATGCACGCACTCGAAACTCTCCTTAGCATGGAGAACATCGATATCTGTGCAGTAACAGAAACCTGGTTCAAGGCTCCCAAGAGCACCCCAGCACTACCAGGTTATACCTCATACCATGTTTTTCGGCCCCAAAACTTGGACCGAACCACAAAAGGAGGGGGAGTATCAATATTCGTCAAAGATACCAACACCTCCAGGTTGGTGGCACAGCACGAAGCATCAGAGACTATCCATGTGCAACAAACAGTGGGTAAAACTGCCTTCCAGTTTATAGCCTGCTACAGACCACCCTCCCAAACCCAGGAACCCCACTCGGCCTTCCTGAGAACACTGGAAAATATGAAGGTCTCTCCAAACACCATTATATTGGGCGACTTCAACTACCCTAACATACACTGGGAGCATTACTCTAGCTCCAACACCCTAGCCCGAAGGTTCCTAGAATTTATAAACTCAAATGCTATGGAACAACTTGTTGCCACTCCCACAAGAGGGGAAAACATACTGGACCTGATCATCACCAACATGGGGACTCTATGCTCCAGACCAGAAATGTATCCCTCACTGGTAAGATCAGACCATAAGCTAATCTCACTAGATATTCACATCACGACCCCAGCCCCTGCCCAGAAAACCACAGTGAAAAACTTCTCTACAGCAAATTTCACACTCCTCAAAACCGAGGTGGAATCCTTCAAAGCCCCCAGGCCTGTGGAAAATATGGCCCAGACCATAGAATCCTTTATAAACGCATTCTATGAACACCTTCAGGAATGCATGGATCATGCAATCCCAAATAAAACCAAGACCCAATCCTCCAAAGTTAGGCGTCCTGTCTGGTGGACCCCAGCCATAAACAAACTATACAATAGGAGGAGGAAGCTACTACATGATAGAGCAAAATACCAAAAAGGGAAGGCATCTCTGATCAGTATTAGCAAAAAACTACGGGCACTCATAAAATCGTCTAAGGCCAGTTGAGAGAGAAAAATTGCACTGGACACTAAGGATAATCACAAGGCTTTCTTTAGTTATGTCAGGAACCTGGGTAGGAATTCCTGGATATGCTCAGAATTAGTCCAAAATGACAAAAAATACACCAAACCCACAGACATTGCCAACATCCTAGCTGACAGGTTCAGCGCAAACTTCTCCCCCCCTTCCCCACCAAAAGGGCAAATATCTATCCCAGCAGAGTGCTGCCCCCCTGACATCTCAGATGCTCAGGTAAGAGCCGCCCTCTCCAAAGCAAAAAACACAGCATCAATGGGACCAGACGGTGTCCCGGGCTGCGTCCTACATGAACTCCAAGAAGAACTAAACCCAAACATAAAACTACTGTTCAATCTCAGCCTTACTACAGGATATGTACCCAAAGAGTGGCGTACAGCAACAGTGGTCCCTCTCCACAAAGGTGGTGCCTCAACGGATCTTGGAAACTATCTCCCCATAAGCCTGACTAGCTTGGTCTGCAAAGCTATGGAAAGGATCATCATGGACCTCATAAATAAAGATATTGGGGACCTACAGACACTGGATCCTACCCAGTTTGGCTTTGTTAAGGGCAGATCCTGCCTCTTAAACCTGGTCAATTTCTTTGAAACAGTCACCAAGGCCATTGTCGAGGGGAAGGTGGTCCACACAGCCTACCTGGACCTTGCAAAAGCCTTCGATACAATACCCCACTCGGGCATTATAGATAAGCTCACCAGCTTAAATATAAACCCCTATGTCACTAGATGGGTTGCAAACTGGCTCAAGGACAGAACCCACATGGTTAGAATTGCTGGAGCCATGTCAGACTCCAAACCAGTTACAAGTGGCGTCCCACAAGGCTCAGTCCTGGGGCCTCTCTTGTTCGGTATATATTTCTCGGAGGTACAGGCTAACACGGAAGGACTGTGGCTGACCAAGTTCGCAGATGACTGCAAACTTGGCACCATAATCGACTCTCCAGCCGACACAAGCATCCTACAAAAGGGCCTCATAGAAACAGACAACTGGTGCCAGAGCCATGGCCTCAAACTAAACACCAAAAAGTGTATGGTCATCCCCTTTGGCAAAACAAAGTGCCCACAAATTACCACATAGGTGGCAATCCATTAAGTACGGAAGAAGTAATTAGGGACATGGGGACCCAAGTTGATAGCAATCTCTCATTTGACAACCACATGGCCAAAGTGGTTAGAAAAACATTTTATATAGCCCACCTAATCATGAAGGGATTCACATCTAGATCAGGGGAGGTCATCGTGCCTCTTTACTCATCCCTCATCAGGCCCATAATTGAGTACAATGCCCCTTTTGGGATGTACCTTACCAGACACCTGCAGCAACTGGAAAGACCCCAAAAGTACCTCACCAAGAGGATCAAAGGGCTCAAACAGATGCCATATGCTGCCCGGTTAAAGAAACTCCAGCTCCACTCAGTGGCATACCGCCTGCTCAGAGGCGATCTGTGCCTGACGTATAAAGCCATGTCCAAACCGAAATTAATGGACATGCTGCACCTCAGAAAATCCAAATCTCATCGAGTTAAGCGCTCGAGAGACTTGAACCTCAGCACTGAAATAAATAGGACATGCTGGAGGGACAGATTCATAACCCAGAGGCTCCCTTCACTCTGGAATAAAATCCCAGTCCAGGTTAGGCAGAGTCCCTCATTGGCTCTCTTCAAGAGGAATCCTGATGAGTGGATGGGAGATAGTAGGTTTACCCCGGGTATCACTTCTCTGTCACTGTTAGACAGAGGCACAGTATACTAACCTTGAAAAAGGGCATAGCAAAATTCATTTAAAATGGGTGGCGAAAGCCAAACAAACTCTGGGTAGGCTTATAAATGCCCTAGGGCAGATAGCCTAGTATGAACCTATGAACCTAATAATGGCTCCCAGTTTGCAGTCATCTGCGAACTTTGTTAGCCAGAGTCCCTTAGTGCTGGCCTGTACTTCAGAGAAGCAGATGCCAAACAAGAGCTGTCCCAGGACTGAACCCTGAGGTACTCCACTTGTCACTTGTCTGGAGCTGGATTTGGAATCGGCTACTTTTACAGTCTGGGTTATGTCAGTAAGCCAGTTGGTAACCCATCGAGTGACGTAGGGAGTTATGCGCAGCTTAGTAAGTTTATCTACGATTCCAGAGTGGGGGATGGTGTCGAAGGCCTTGGCGAGGTCCAGACAGGCTGTGTGGACCGCCTTACCCTCATCCACAGCTCTGTAGACTGACTCGAAGTCAATCAGGTTCAGAAGATAAGATCAGCCCTTCACGAACCCAAACTGGGTGGGGGGTCCAGTGTCTGAAGGTTGCCAATGTCTTTGTTTATAAGTTCCATGATGATGGGTTCCATGCCCTTGCAGATCAGGCTCATCAGACTAATGGGACGGTAGTTCCCAGGATCCAAGGTGGACTCCCCCTTGTGGCCTTGTGGAGTGGGATAACTGTAGCTGTGCGCCACTCAGTGGATACGAAGCCTGAGGTGAGGCTATGATTAAACATGACACTTGGGTGAGGTGCCAGTACATTTTGTAGTTCATGTAGAAGGTCCAACCCCAGACTGCATTCAATAATTGTAGTAGGAACTTCTTCCCAGACTAAAATTTGAGGAATACCCCCAAGCCCCTCGGAAATAATCAGCCGTGGTTCCCCCTGAACATCCGATGTGGACATCTGCTAGGCCTGCAAGGATATGCCGCATCTAAAACTGGTTCTGGCCTAAGAATCCAAAGATAGAGCCAGGCAAAACTCTCCTCGGGACAGATGCCCAGTGGAGGCTGTACAGCAGAAGAATCTAGCCTAGACTTCTTGGCCTTCTTCTTCATGGACGGCTGCCCCTTAGAGAGGAAAGTTCCTTCCACTGTGTCTTTAGCTAAAAGCCTATGATATTGATTTTTCAGATACAAAGCAAAGAAGAAAGCCTACTATGAAAGGTTTTGGGAACAAAAGCCTGACATACTGAAAAGGACGTATGGTCATGGGAAGCACCAAGGCAGAACAAGCACTGCCTGTGACTGTCATTATGGGAAATATGTCTCCCACACTGGCATTTACTCTTCTTGGATTGCATGAAACCTCAAAAGCAATAAAATATAAAAAGAGAAGATACAATAAACCCCAGTGGGGCACGTATCTGCAATGGCATGGTGAACCAGCAAGAGAACGGGCATTCAGACCAACAATCAAGAGGAGGTGTTCAGATTTAGCAGCAAAGACGTTCTGAGGATGGAACGTCCGAATGTCACCTTTATGCCCTATGCTACGCATACTTTAAAGCAACCTAAAGGCTTTGGTATACTGGCAGGATGTTGGGCCACCCTTGGCCTTATTGTAATACATACTACAACAGTGACATGGAAGATCATCATATGTTCCTAGTTACCTCTTCCTTCTCCACCATACCTCTAAAATTTGTCATCTACTTCAGGAAAAAAATTTTGTAGCCTGTTTGGGGTATAAAAATATGTATGCAAACACTTCCAAACAACAAAATACCCATTGTTCCCTTGTAAATTGCTTATCCAGTCTCTCTTCCCAATCTTTTTAAACATCTTTACTGAATGGAAAGGCAGATCATGCCTCCTGAACCTGATCGACTTCTTTGAGGCAGTCACCAAAACCGTAGATGAGGGTAAGGTGGTTCACACAGCCTATCTTGACCTCGCCAAGGCTTTCAACACCATCCCCCATTCTGGAATTATAGCTAAACTCACTAAACTATGTATAAATCCCTATGTCACAAGATGAGTTGCCAAGTGGCTCACTGACGGAACCCACACTGTAGAAGTTGCAGACTCCAAATCTGACCTCAAAGCAGTGACAAGTGGAGTACCAAAGGGTTCCGTCCTGGGACCTCTCCTGTTTGGTATCTACTTCTCTGAAATACAGGCTAACACAGAAAGCCTCTGGCTAACTAAGTTCACAGATGACTGCAAACTAGGAGCCATAGTCAAGTCCACAAATGATGTGTACATCCTACAGAAGGGCCTCGCTGAGACAGATGCCTGGTGTCAGAGCCATGGCCTCAAGCTCAATGCCAAGAAGTGCAGCGTCATCCCCTTTGGTAAAAACTCTGTACCCATGAACTACCACATAGGCAGCAATCTACTTAACACCAAATGTGTGATAAGAGACCTTGGGACCCAGGTGGACAGTAGTCTCTCCTTTGATAGTCACATCGCCACAGTAGTCAGGAAGTCCTTCTACATGGCACACCTCATCATAAAAGGGTTCTCATCCAGGAAAAAAGAGGTCATTGTTCCCCTCTACTCGACACTCATTAGACTAATTATTGAGTACAACACCCCTTTTGGAATGTACCTCACAAGACATCTGCAGCAGCTGGAAAGGCCACAGAAGTACCAAATAAAGAGGATTACTGGCCTCAAACAAATGCCCTACAATGACAATCTCAAAAAACTCCAGCTTTACTCCGTAACATATCACCTTCTCTGAGGTGATCTCAGCCTAACACATAAAACTATGTCAAACCCAGAGCTGTTGGACATGCTACACCTAAAGAAATCCCAATCCCTCTGACCTACACGCTCTAGAAACCTAAACCTTGTCACCACAATAAACAGGACATGCTAGAGGGATAGATTCCTGTCCCAGAGACTTCCCATACTCTAGAACAGGCTACCCATCTATGTCAAGCAAAGTTCTTCATTAGCACTCTTCAAGAAAAATCTTGATGAGTGGATGGGAAATAGGAAATACACCCCGGGGATCACTTCTGTGTCTCTGCTCGACAGTGGCACAGGAAAATAACTTTCTTGGGTGGCGCAAGCAAGGGAAACTTGTTGGCTAGGCTTACGCAGGCCCTTGGGCTGATAGCCTAGTACCTACCTATGAATTATCACTTGTGACACTGGCAAACTTACATTTATATAAAAAATAATCAAGCATATTAACAAGTTGGTATACTGACCTTAAAGGAGAGATTCCAACTGGGCATTCCTAGAGTTGGAGAAAGCATATGACAAGGTCCCAAGAAAGCTGATCTGGGTGGTACTGCAGTGGTTTTAAGTCCCATAAACATTGGTAGATTTAGTGTAGACTATGTACAAGGACCCAATGACACAAGTACAAACAGTGTTCGGCCTCACATAGGGGTTTCCCAGTGTAAGAGGGTGTACGTCAGGGTTCAGCTCTGAGACCACTGGTGTTCATACTGGTGATGGATTACATTAGCAAATAGGTTGGAGGGGAGAGATCAACAAAGCTGCTGTATGCAGATGATGTGGCAGTACAGACAGACTTTGAGCTAAAACATCAGCAAAGGATAGGAGAATGGAATGCAAATCTGAAGGCACATGGGATGAAACTAAGCACAGATAAAGATGGTGGTAATAGCAGCAAATTGGGGGAAATCAGAAGAAGCTGAGAATAGAGACAGGAGGGAAAATAGTGGAACAGGTAAACAGCTTCAAGTACCTGGGAGGGGTAATTGAGGAGAAGGGGAGTCTGAATGAAGAGGTCAAAGCTAGAATCAGATGGGATGCAGCCAACTGGCACAGAGTATCAGGTGTAGTCTATGACAGAAGCATGGCAAAGAAGCTGAAAAGTAAGGTGTACAAGACAGTGGTGCGACCAGTACTACTATATGGTACAGATATCTGGGCAGTAAAGGCAGACCAGTTGAAGAAGCTAGAGGTGATGGAAATGAAGTACCTGAGAAAGGTGGTAGGATGCACACTGTGGGACAGATGAAGAAATAAGGACATAAGAGCAGAAGCCAAAGTAGCTCCAATTGCAGAAAAGATCAAAGAGAACAGATTACAGTGGTTTGGGCACATGTGTAGAAAAGCAGAAAACAATCTGATGAGGAAGATTTGGGACAGACAGGAAGAAGTTAAGAGGAAGCAAGGACATCCAGCAAAGAGGTGGATGGATTGTATGAAAGAAGATCTGTGACAGTCGGGCATGAGTGTTGAAGAAGGCAGGAGTGTGGCACTGAATCGAGAGAGTTGGCAACAGTTAACACAAAACCCCAATCCCATGTAGAAAAATGGGAAAAAGGGGGCTGATGATGAAGATGAACAAGTTCACATTTACAGACATTGTACATCATATATATTGTTATATACCATATAATCAAAGCAACATTACATAAACTGTTCAATTCCTGTCATCTCTAAACCTTGTTCCTCCACCAAAGCATTTTTCTGCATGTATTGTTCCCACAATTTCTATTTTTTTCATTGTAATTTACACCTAGCCTTTTCTACGTGTGATGTGAATATCCCACCACTGCCAACCAATATGCGACAACCCACCACTGGACCAGTAATCAAGGAGCATCAATCCTCACCACTAGCAACAGTAGGGGATGTACACTGGGAGGATGACAAGTACACACAGTATTTCCAGATGCAGCTCTCTGTATCAAGTGCAATTTCCCTTAAGAGCACAAAGAGACCACAGTCAGCCCGGGGCTGGTTTCTCCCTCTTTCTCCAGATCCCCAATAAGACTCCCCAGAGGCACAGCTATAGAGTTGAGATCTCAGCTGAGTGACCAAGCCAAGACCTACCAGCACCCTCTCTGTCCAACCAGTGCTTTGTGTCCCTGCTAAGTAGCTGACACACCCACACACTCTGACATTTGATTTACACACACACACACACACACACACACACACACACACACACACACACACACACACACACACACACACACACACACACACACTCTGAGGCTTGATTTACACACACCTGGGAGAGGCTGACAGGTTTACTAGCTATTACCCCTTCTGCCCAGTCTATAAGGTAGTTACCTCTGTCACCAGTCAACTCCTTATCAGCTACTTTAAGACCCTTAACAAAGGGTACCCAATTTTACTGTGTAATATTAATATTAATACAAATGGCAGTTTGACAAAAAGCAAGGCTATTAGGAGTGGCCCACACAGTGTCACCAAATAAATATGCAAGTACTCTCAAAACTTGAATATCTCTACACAGAACAGCCACAATGAAAGGTTTAAATATATTTAACAATAAATAACAAATAATAAGTAATAGAAGAACAAGACAATATTAATATATATTCACAGTATATCAGAGTTCAAAACCACAGGAAATATTTAAAACAACATTGCAGGACAGACTCAAATAAAGAAAGAAAACATCTAAACTAAGCTTTACTATATTCCTGACTGTATCTAAGAGAATTACTATAACCTAAGTACTTACTTCATTAGAGCAAGGCACATGTTGTGGTGAATGGATCTTGTCAGGTCCAATACAAAATACAGAATGCCCTGTCTCTCAGAGACATCTCAAATATTACTGCTGGGATAGCTTGCAGAATGACATAATTTTTTGTCATCTGACTCTAGTTTCCAGGTGAAATCCTCACTGCTGGAATCTGGCATATTGAGCATCTACCTGTGAAAATACATAGACCTCAGATCTTTGGCAGATGCCAGAAGTCATAAAACAATTACATTCCTCCACATTTCAAGACTAGTAATTATTTCACCCTAAAGACAATACAGAAAGCTCCCTAGTTTTAGACATTCTCTCTCCTTGCTGCACTGAAACCTGAAAGATACAATATTTTATGGCATAGCCATAAAGTAATTTAACTTCAGTTATTTTTATGAAGTCACCCTCCTGTATTCCAGTTTCCACTATTAAAATATAGACATTTAAACAGCTACAATAGTGCATGTACATTTCTGTTCTCTTCCAGCAGGGTACACTGTGGTTACATGTTAAAGACAAGCACTTTATAAAATACCTTTTAACACACGTCTGTACAAACCAGTTTGATATACACATGACATACAGTTCTAATACAGTTGTAGCACAAGCACCTTATCTAAACCACATTGAAATTCACAAATGACATAATTATTTACAAAATTCCAGACAGCTGGGCTGGCAGTATCTCCTTTTATCATGCTAAGGATCCCACTTCCTGTTTTTTATATCGGTTACAATAATCATTACTTCGAGTATATTTGGTTTACATTTTGATTTCTATTTTTAGTAACCTTTTTTTTGTCAGACACCAGAATTAAACTCAACAAGGCCTTACTATGTCTAGGCAATTCAGATCCTGGATCCCAGTTCAAAAAAAAAAAAAAATTCCTTAGTTACACTCCTTTGCTCTGCCATTATTAATGACAGAGTGGTGTGTATGGAATTTTTAAAGTCTACCAACTCATTACACCCTGAGAAAATATATTCCCAGGTACATTTTTTCTTCCCCCACTAAACCTCCAGCATTTACCTTCTACCTAATGAAAAATTCTTTGAAGTCTGCTTGCGGTACAAAAAGTATCTCTGTAAACACTTCCAGGCAAAAATCGTAACATTTTCTAGATTCTGTTCCATATTTGGGAGTCATACATATATCTCCCCGTTCTTTCTTTGTGAATTGTGTATCTAGTCTCTTCCCAATCTTTTCTAACCTTCTTTCATTCCTATATTTATTGTGCAATATTTTATATGCCCTACTAATTATCCCCATTTTAAAAGCAGCTTTTGTTCTAGAGTCAACTAAAACCTCTACCAGAGCAGGTCTTTCACTTAGGACTACCCTATCACTTTCTCATTGCCTATATTCTGATATCACTCCCCGATATAAAAGGCAGTCTCTAACCTACAGTCCAAATGTCATCTAGGCCTCTTCGCATTCTATTATCTTTCCTGCTATATTTATTTGTTCTCAAAACTTTGGTTCCTTTCTGTTGCTCTCCTATCTAGGACACAAAACAAAAGTCATTGTGGGTTCTGTTCAAGCAGCTTTACTTTATACAAACATCACTATAGAAGTTTACTAACTTTAACTCAAGTAACTTGCATACAAACTAACAACTGTGATCATGCATGCTCTCTCTCTCTCTCTCTGGCTGGTCATTTAAAATGGCAGTAGGGATTGCACATGTCTAGCAGTTATATGTGCACTTACAGTCTTGACATGCTTCTTAAAGATATAGCACACACATCACTTGCACTCTGATTTACATCCTCCCTCTTTGAGAAATAGATTGTACAATGGTATGATACTATTTGCCATGCAGAAATCACAGATAATTCTATGTCATGCATTATACAATACTAAAATATATATATATATATATATATATATATATATACACACACACACACACACACACACACACACACACACACACACACACACACACACAATCAAGTCCATGTCGCATTTCACACTAGGCTTAGATACTTGTCCATATTGTGTGACATAAAACTGGGAATTAGATTTAGCAACTAGAACGGTCTGTAAAATTTTTGACCTGTGGAATATTCGGAACATTTTCTGGAATGGAATCAGCATTTTGAACACATTCTGGTTTGGAAACCGTGTCTGATTCAGTCTTAGATGTGGAGTCTGCATCACAGAACCAGTGTTGTGATGGTGATGATGATTCTGGTACAGGAAGAAGATATCTACGGTTCCTCGTACTCTACACCTTCGGAGTCTACCAGGTAGGATCTTGGCTCGGCACAAGTGCCCGTAATCTGTCCAATTCGATTAAAACCTTTTGCTGTCTGGATTCGTACAGTCTCTTCTTCCCTCAATGAATGAAGTAATTTGCTCGATCTGTCGTAACTAGATTTTTGGATATTACCCTTCTTAAACAATTATGCCTTGATGGTTTTACTGTTCTTAGGTTTAGGCTTCAATAAACTGGAAGTAATGGGTAGTGTAGTTCTAGTTTGCCTGGAAAGTAGTCTTTGAGCAGGTAAGCCAAGAATATTGTCATGGGGTATGTTTCTGAGATTAAGCAAATTCAAAAACATGCGTGCTGAAAGACTTCACTTGCAGAATTTATTCCAAATGGCATCCTTAGGCATCTGTATCTGCCAGAGTACTAAAAGTAGTTAGAAATGAGGATTTGCAATCAAGCACCACTTGCCAAAATGAACTCTCTGCATCCAAGACAGAAAATACAGTAGTGTTTGGGATTAGAGCTGCAACTTCGACTGTGCCCATTGGATGATGCAGTCTCTTTAATGCCTTGTTCAAATCTCTTGGGTCAATACATATTCTGATTTCGTCTGGACCTTTTTTGTAAGCGGCTACCATGGACGGCACCCATTCATAGGCTATCGGCCCAAGGGCCTAAGTAAGCCTAGCCAACAAGGTTCCCTGACAAGAAAGTTATTTTCCTGTGCCCTTGTCGAGCACAGCCACAGAAGTGATCCCCGGGGTGTATTTCCTACTTTCCATCCTCTCAAGATTTTTCTTGAAAAGTGCTAATGAGGAACTTTGCTTGACATAGATGGGTAGCTTGTTCCAGAGTATGGGAAGTCTCTGGGACAGGAATCTATCCCTCCAGCATGTCCTGTTCTAGGATTGGACAAATCACACCTTGCTGCACCATTTTATCCAACTGAGCTTTAACTTTATCCTGTATAGCTTTCGGAACTCTTCTTGCTGGTTTAACTACTGTAGTGACCTCTGGGTCTAGCTTCATGGAATACACAACTGGAAGTTTGCCTAACTTGTTGTCATTGAAAACATCAGCATACTCTAAGAAAATGGCTTCAGAAAAAAATAGAACTCAGAAATGCACTTATGTGATGGACTTCTTTAGCAAAAGAAGGCAGATTCATTCTTAAACTACCTTTGAGACCCAATAAAGACTGCACTGGTCTTCAGACTACATAGAACAACAAGCTGCAAGAGTTCTTGGCCAAATGACATGAAAGTATTACTGAGCCCTCAGTTTGAATTTCATCACCTCCATAACAGCAACAAATCTCAGACTACTGGCCACAGTGAGTTGTTCGGTAGTTCTCACCTTAGCAAAAATGTGTCTGCTGATATAACATTACATTTTGAACCAGTGTCTACTTTGAGCTCTGTGGATTTTCCATTAATCCGGACAGTACAAAATACTTCACTCCTTGTCAATAAATTCACTGCATCAACTCTTTCACCAAGCACTGATACACCATCTACATAGAAAGCTGACTGCTTCGGCTCTATTTGATCAACTTGCTTTTTTGTGCAACCTTTTTTTTTTTTTTTTAAACAACTGTGTGAGGCTTACCTGATTTGCAAAACTTTTCGAAATGGTTCCATTTTTTATACTTGTGACATTCCTGACCAAATGCTAAGCACTTCTCTCTTTTAGACTCATGATTTGCACCACAGTTGTGACAGTTAACAATAAAGCTAGATTTGGGTTTTGCTGATTCATGCTTATACTGCATTGAGCTTGAGGTGGAGCATGCTCCCTTTTTAGAACTTTATGGAAAGCTATGTGCCTTCTTTGGAAACCCTGTAGCTGCCACGTGCTTGGGCCTGCTTTTGTTTGTCACATGTTGCATATTATCTACATGTGCTCTGAAGCCAACTGAAACCATGCTCTTGTCATTCGCAAGCATACTTGTGTGTTTTTCTGTCACCTCGTGGATTTGACAAATCTCTATGACTTTACTCAATGTTAAATCACAACCACAAAGGAATATCTTTCTCACTGCAGCACTGTTAATACCACAAACAAGCCTGTCCTTTATCAGCTCATCTTTTAAGTCACCAAACGACATGTTTTAGTTCAGTTTCTTAAGTCAGTTATATAACCTGCAAAGGTTTCCCCTGGTTTCTGATCTCTTGTGTAAAACAAATACCTCTCTAATGTAATATTTGCCTGGGGTTACACATTTCTCTGAACTTGCAATTCAAACACCCTGGGTCTTCCCTTGATTCAGCCTGTACAACAATATGACGGTTTTCAACTTCTCTTTCATATACTGCTGGTGCATACACAAATGAACGCTCTCTTTCTATGGCCTCTGACCCAGCTAGGTTTAGCAAAATGAATGCCCTGGTGTATGCATCTCTATCTGCATAAGCTGCTTGTATAAAAATATCGTACTCTTGCTCAAATATTCTTCAATTCTCAATATTCTGATCAAATACAAGTGGTAGGGGCTTTCGAAATCCGTCTGCCATATTAACACATACTAGTGAAGGGTTTTGCGAATAAGCACAAAGACACATGCGCATATGCCATTATTTGTAACTTTGTCCAATGCCTTTGTGCTTCTGAATTTATACTTTTTGGGGTCTTCAAAATTATGCTAATGGACAAACTCGTAGTACCTTTAAATAACTGGACTTTGCAAAATAAACTTCTCCGGCACTTTAGCATTTAGCCTTTTCAAACGATATTACAAAAGTCTAAAGTCATTTATCATCACTTTGTTAAAGTTGGCTATTACCATTTTAAGAAACATTTCAACAACTTTATGGTGCGACTGAATAACCCTCGGGCACTGTAATACTTTTGTAATGTCGTCTTTTGCAAGAAATCACCGTATTATCAGCATAAGAAACATACTGAATAACATAACAATGAGAATAAATTGGACCACTCTTGCCAAAAACTAAACAACACTTCGAAGCAATTGCCCTTTGCGAATAACTGCATACAGCACACTGAAATGTCCCCAAAATAGCAGTACATTGCTAAGCAACTTTACAGTACAAGAAACACTCTGTAATGGTGGCATTAAAAACCAAATTTAACTAATGTCTTACTAGATATCCTAAAAGGTCTATAACAAAATATCCTCTTTAATGCTAGATTATTCCTAAAAATAAAGCTGGGGACATCACCGACTATCCTTCGAATAGTATCATCTGAATATAGAATCAAACAATTGCATTTAACAACCTCACAAATGGAGCTAATATTATTACTATACCTCAAGGAAAAACTACAGCTAGGTCTATTATTCACATTATTACAAGGATCTCCTATGTAGGAAGGGAGTACCTACAGTCTGTCTAAGATCGTGGAGCTCTTCCAACTTCAATGCTACATCAGCGACCCATGGCAGAGAGCAATTCCTTACAGCTGGATTATCGTGCTCTTGATAAAAAGCCACGGTTTTGTCTATATGAACGTTTAATATGGGTTGGTAATAATCCCTTGCTTAACACTAACTTTAATAATGCTGCTCCTAACCTAGGAGATCATGCGGACCCTATTAAGTGTTTGATGCTACTCTTAAAGAGTTTGAGAATACTCTCTATAAACTGAAAAGGGTGCAGTGGCAGAGATTACATTTTGAGGCATGTCTGCATTATGGGGTTGTACCCTGGGACTTCGTGTTCTGCGTATGCCAACGTACAGAGATACTTATCTGGAGGTATTGAGTAAGTGGCAAAGTTTAAACTTGGAGCTTAGCTTCAAGTACCTACATCTGCTTAATGATTTTTTTTTGCACCTGCTGAACAAAAATTGATGGACACAGCCACTAGACTATGGGATGTTTTAAGTACTAGGTTTAGAGGTGAATTTTCTGCTAAGACTGATCATGTTTACATAAGCCTAGCTGCTTATGATGAACGTTTGTCGCTCATTAAGAAAAGGAAACTTGAAAGAGACATGAGAGATTTTAAAGAAGGCCATATTTTTGTTTGGCAACGTTCATTTAATGGTATAAGATCCGGGCTTGTCCAATGTTAAATCTACTACTGGTATTGCTAATGGTACTGATGTAGTGGAATTGGCAGTTGCTGTGTTTCCAGCTGATTTGTTGGAGACTTTGGTTTCTCTCACACAGAATGAGAACAATGACGGTAACATAGCAATGGTAGTTGTGAAGGTTCATAATTTGCCTCCATCTGCTGAACAGGGATGGGCAAGACCTAAACAACCTACTGCTGAGTCTTAACTTTTCCATTGGCCCTTCTTAGTTTACCGGCCCTTTTCAGACAGTCAGTCAATCATGTGATGGCTCATTCAGCCAATCGAGGACACAAACGGAGACCCTTGGTGGAGCAGAAGGGAGCAAGTGCTTGGCAAAGCAATGGAGACGTTAGTGATTAATATTTCCTCAGTTGAATTAACGCATTTTCAACAGCGGGTCCTTGATAAGCGCCTTTCTTTTGTTCCAGCAAGACCAGCTCAGGTTAGTGATGTCCTCGTTGATTTATGGAAGTTTGCGAGGGATGTTACTCTTAAAGCGCTGTTTAAGGATAACATACAGTCCACACCTCAAATTTTAAGAAAACCTAGCCTTTTTAATCCACGATTGCTAGCTGTGGTTGAAGCGTTTGTTAGGGTTTGTGAGAGTGAGTTGTACAATACTTTGACCAGTCCTGGTAATAAAACTTTTAATAATCTAACCAGAGATGAGTCTTTAGCACTTGAACAACTTAAAGCCAACATGGATATTTGCATATGCCCTACTGATAAGGGTAGAGCAATAACTGTGATGGATACAAGTGCTTATGCTGAAAGTATGCTGGAACTCTTGAATGACTTGTGACCTGAGGCTAAATATGAGGTGAATCGCGTTGTACAGGAAATACGTACTTGCTTGCATGACTTATTAATGTCTGATATGCTGATCAAAGAACAGTATGACTTTATGCTTGTAGAACATCCTGTTATCCCCTCCTTTAATGGCCTCCCTAAAACATAAAAAAGGAGGGCGAGACCACCTTTGCGGCCAGTAAGGGATGGGCGACAGAGCCCTTGTCATTGTTTTTCGAGCAGGAACTTAAACCTTTTTTGGCATGGGCACCAGCAGTATTGAAAGACACGGAGGCTTTTTTATGAACCTTTGATGAATGTGCTTGAAGTTTAAATTTTCAAGAAAGGAATTTTATCTTGTTGACTTTAGACATTAACACGGTATTCACTGTTATACCTAATATGTATGGCGTTGAGTGCATTAGAAATTTTCTTAATAGTTTTAGCAGTTTACCACATCAGCGTATTGAACTGATTTGTACTCTCATAGAATTGACATTGAAATATAATGTTTATATTTTTGATGGCACTTTCTACTTGCAGTTGCAGGGTGTTGCCATGGGCACACCCTGCGCTAATAGTTATGCCAATTTGGTTTTAGCTAATTGGGAAGCACATGTTTTTTCTGATCATGTATACAGACAATCTTATTTATTACAGGCGTTTTGACGACAATATTTTACTCTATGGGAGGGTACGGATTCTTTGTTATCTGAATTTGTTGACTATTTGGAACGTAGTAGTTCTTGCTTTAAATTCACTATGCAATGGTCTAGTGAGAGTATTGATTTCCTAGATACGACTATATAGTTATCAATTCTGATGATAGTATTAACTCTGTTACACAGAATGGAATGCAGGAAAAAACAGCCTATTGGCTAGGAGTAGTATGCACCCTACTAGGATATTTGGGAATATTATGAAGGGGCAGTTTTTATACATGTCCAGACTACAAGTCTCCTAGCAGATGAGTTGACAAGTAGAGGTCATCATGAATCTGATGTACCATTGAAGTTGGAAGAGCTCCACGATCTTAGACAGACTGTAGGTACACCTTCCTACATAGGAGATAATCATATCCTCGTAATAATGTGAATAATAGACCTAGGTGTGTTTTTTCCTTGAGATATAGTAATAATATTCGCTCCATTTGTGAGGTTGTTAAACGCAATTGGTCGATTCTACGTTCAGATGATACTATTCGAAGGATAGTCAGTGATGTCCCTAGCTTTATTTTTAGGAATAATCTAACATTAAAGAGGGAACTTTGTTTTAGACTTTATAGGAGATCTAGTAAGACATTAGCTAAATTTGGCACTTTTCCCTGTAATGTCTTACAAGGCATGTGATTTTATGTCATGCAGTAATACCTTTGTTCACCCAGTTACATCTAAGTTATATAAGTTTAAGGTGCATGCTGACTGTAAGTTGTTTAATTTAGTCTATTTGGCAACCTGCATGGACTGTGTTTCATTTTATGTAGGTAAGACTAATCAAACGTTGAAAGATCGTGTGCTGCAGCATTTGGGTGATATTAGAAGAATGAGCTGCTTGACTGCTTTGTATAAACATACTGGAGATAATGTGGGTCATTCTTTTAAATTCACTGTTATTGATATTGTCTGCGAGTCCACTAGGGGTGGAGATATCATCAACAAAACAGAGTTATTGGAGATGCAATGCATAGCAACACTCCAGGCTCATAAGATACCTGATTTAAGCTACACTATACCTTTAAAACCTGCCTTGAAATCTAGACCTCTGCATAACTAATTATTAAAACATTTTAACTGGATGTCCTATTTTTAAATAGATTGGTTTGTGTTTTCTGTCTGTAGGATCTGATTAAGTATGATATATGAAAGTGCTTATCCTTTGTAATATTAAACTGAGTATTTTCTTTTTACGGAGCCTACTTGATTTTATGCTGTCTGCCTTGGTTGCTGCACTGTTTTATTTGCTGCTTATTTCTTATCGTCAAAAAACAGTTGCTTAACCACAGTCTTTCTTAAATGCATGCATACTATCCAGATACTTCCTTATTTTCTCTTTAGCACTCTGCATTTGTACCTCTTCTTGCTCTGTGAGATTCCTTTATTCTGCAATACTTTAACTGTTGTCAGCACCTCTAAATAATTCCAGTTACTTCTTAACCATCGCTCTTTTTATTTTACCCTATTTTTAAACTCCATTTTCAGTTTATCCCACTCACTAGTTTAGTTCAGCAAATTTGTTTGCATTAATATGTACATTTTTTGAAAGGCACCTTATCTTTGGATGACTACAGTAGTACTGGATAAGATTACATTAGATATTAAAGATATAATTATTAAAAACTGGAAAGTACTTTAAGGTAATGATCAACTTGTATGAATTATAGGTGACAAACCAATTTTATATAAAAGAAAACCATAAGATAGAATTGGTTGCAGACTGATAGTACATTGTTAGCAAAGCCCAGTTCCTCAAAAACTAAAAGTACATACAAGTGTGGTGAATGTGGGGCACGTTTAATTTCTGAAAGACCCAATATTTATTTAGAACATTTGGATTGTAGTGCTGGAAGTAATGATAGGTATACCTGTAAATCCACAGGAATAGTTGTTTAGCCAAGTGCTCTATATTTCCTTCATTTTATATAGGTATGACTTCTAGAAGTTTAGAGAGGAGGATTAAAGGCACTTGTATGCCATAACAAGTAAAGATCTGAATAATGCCCTATAAAAACATGCATTATATTGCACCAAGTAGAAAAAGGGTTTATATTTTGTGATTATCAAACCATACAATTGACAGGGGCTACTTTTAGAGCTAAACTAGAGATAAAGGAAACAGAATCACAACTAAGACTAAAAACACATTTAATATTGATAGTTTCATTCAAGCCAGAACTATAGTCTGCTTTAAGTAATAGAAGGTTAAAGAAGAACAAATGTACTCGGTATAGTTATTTTATAAATTTATCAAACAGATTTTATATTTAGTTTTATAATATGTGTGGTACTTTAACTGGCAGTGGTGACTAGCCAAGTGTCTGATACAGGAAGTGTTAAATATCTGCATTTCCATGTTGTTTTTATTCTGATAAAGTTACATTTTAGTATGAACAAAAGCACTAATTTGTTTGTGTCTTTCGGCTTTTCCCAGTTAGGGGTCACCACAGCAGAACTCCGGTCCGCTAATGATTGGTAGTGGATTTTTACGTACCGGGTTACCTGCCCTGATGCACAACCTTCAACGAAGGCATGCCCCATTCACGTATGCCTCCACACAGAAGACGCTCTAGCTGAGAATCAAACAAGACAACGCTACCACAATATTACCGCTCTGGCCCTGGTGTTTGTGGTTTTAGTTTAACACAGCATGCATCACTTTGTTTTGTATGAGATAGTACTGCCACTGTGTACAAGTCAGTGACTACATAGGTAGGTACTAGGCTATCTGCCCGAGGGCATTTATAAGCCTAGCCAAAACGTGCTGGCTTTTGCCGCCCCTTTAGATTAGTTCCCTGTGCCTCTGTCCATCAGAGCCACTAAAGTGATCCCTGGGGTAAATTTTCTGTTTCCCATCCACTTGTCAAGATTTCTCTTGGAGAGAGTCAGTGAGGGGCTCTGCCTAATGTAGATTGGAATCTTGTTCCAAAGCATGGGAAGTCTCTGGGACAGCAATCTATCCCTCCAGCACATCCTATTTATTGTTGTGGTGAGGTTTAGATCCCTAGAGCGTGTGGTTCGAGGGGATTTGGTTTTCTTTAGGTGGAGCATGTCCATCAGTTCTGGGTTAGATATGGCCTTGTATGTCAGGCAGAGATCACCTCTGAGTAGGCGGTATGCAACAGAGTACAGCTGGAGTTTCTTCAGTGGAGCTGCATATGGCATCTCTTTGAGGCCAGTAATCCTCTTAGTGAGGTACTTCTGTGGACTTTCCAGCTGTTGCAGGTGTCTTGTAAGGTACATCCCAAAAGGGATGTTGTACTCTATGATGGGTCTGATGAGTGATGAGTAGAGGGGCACAATAACCTCTTTTGTTCTAGATCCAAACCCTTCTGTGATTAGGTGGGCCACACAGAAGGATTTTCTAACCACTTTGGCAATGTGATTATCAAAGGAGAGATTACTATCCACCTGGGTCCCCAGATCCCTGATTACATCTTCCGTATTTTGAGGACTACCACCTCTATGTGGTAGTTAATGGGTAATATTTTTCCAAAGGGGATGACTATGCACTTTTTGGCATTTAGCTTGAGGCCATGATTTTGACACCAGGTATCCATCTCAGTGAGACCCTTCTGGAGGATGTCTGTGTCAACCGAAGAGTCAATTATGGCCCCTAGTTTGCAATCATCTGCGAACTTGGTCAGCCACAGTCCTCCTGTGCTTGTCTGTACCTCTGAGAAGTATATACCGAACAGGAGGGGTCCCAGGACTGAGCCCTGGGGGACGCCACTTGTAACTGGTTTAGAGTCGGACCTAGCGCCCACAACTCTTACCATGTGGGTTCTATCCATGAGCCAGTTGGCAACTCATCTCGTGATGTAGGGGTTAATGTTCAGGCTGGTGAGCTTGTCTATAATACCAAAATGGGGAATGGTGTCGAAGGCCTTGGCGAGGTCTAGGTAGGCTATGTGGACCACCTTTCCCTCGTCTATAGCCTTGGTAACTGTTTCAAAAAAATCTACTAGGTTTAGGAGGCACAATCTGCCCTTAAAGCCGAATTGGGTAGGGTCCAGTGTTTGGAGGTTCCCAATGTCTCTGTTAATGAGTTCCATGATGATGCGCTCAATAGCCTTGCAGAGGAGGCTAGTCAGGCTTACAGGGCGATAGTTCCCAAGGTCCGTTGTGGCTCCACCTTTGTGGAGCTGGATAACCGTTGCTGTGTGCCACTCCATGGGTACATAGCCTGTGGAGAGGCTGAGTTTGAACAGTGTGTTTAGGTGAGGAGTTAGTTCATTTTGGAGCTCGTGTAAAATGCAGCCTGGGACACTGTCAGGTCCCACTGATGCTGTGTTTTTGGCTTTGGAAAGGGCCGTTTTAACCTGTGTGTCTGTGATTTCAGGGGCTCTACATTCTTCTGGTATGGTCATGGGCTCTTTTGGGGGTGAGAGGGGGGTGAAGTTTGCACTGAACCGGTCAGCCAGGATGTTGGCAATATCAGTCGGTTCAGTGTATTTTGTGCCATTCTGGACTAACTCAGAGCAGACCTGAGAGTTGCCACTTAGATTCTTGACATAGCTGAAGAATGCTTTGTGGTCATCGTTGGAGTCCTTGATGATTTTTCTTTCGAAAATAGCCTTGGATGACTTTATAAGAGATCGTAGTTTCTTACTGATACTGATCAGGGATGTCTTCCCTTCTTGGGATTTTGCTCTTTTCTGTACTAGTTTCCTCCTTCTATTGTATAGCTTATTTATGGCAGGGATCCCACCAGACTGGTTTCCTCTTCCTGGAGGAGTGAGTCTTGGTATTGCTTGGGATAGCATGATCCATGCATTATTGTAGGTGTTAATAGAGTAATTAGTAAAGGATTCTGCAGCTTTGACAGTGTTATCCTTTAGCATGGGGGCTTTGAAACTTTCCACATTGGTCTTAAGTAACGTAAAGTTTGCTTTTGAAAAGTTTTTCATGGTGGTTTCCTTAACTGGGGGTGGGGGGTGGAATGCGGCTGTCCAGAATGATTAGTTTATGGTCTGATCTAACCAGTGAGGGGTTGACCTGAACACCGGTCGCCCTATTTTGGTGATGACCAGGTCCAATATGTTGTCACTTCTGGTGGGGGTGTTAACCAGTTGATCCAGGGCATCTGAGTTTATAAACTCTAGGAAGCGTTGGGCAAGGGAGTTAGTACTTGAGTAGTTCTCCCAGTTAATGTTTGGGTAATTGAAATCACCCAATATCAGGGTGTTAGGTAGGACCTTCATATCTTCCAGTGTTTTCAGAAATGTGGAATGTGGGTCCTGGGACATGGTGGGTGATCTGTAGCAAGCTACAATTTGAATTGCAGTTTTGCACATGGATGTCCTCTGAGGCATCGTACTGCACCACTAACCTGGAGGTGTGGGTATCCTTGATGAATATGGATACACCCCCACATTTTGTGTTTCGGTCCAGGTTCTGTGGCCGAAATGTATGGTATGACTTGTACTCTGGTAGTGCTGGGGTGCTCTCTGGAGCCTAAAACCAGGTTTCTGTTACTGCACAGATTTAGATTTTCTCCATACTGAGGAGTGCCTCGAGTGCGTGCATTTTGAGGTTTAGACTTCTGGCATTGAGTAGCATTACCCTCAGTTTTTGGTTTCTTGTGCTGTTTACAGCGGTGGGTTTGTCTTTTGAGCCATGCATAAAAAAGGCACTATGGGGGCTGCAAGAGCCTTGGCCAGTATTCGAAAGCCTAAGGGTGACCGGTGCAAGCAGTCTCTTGCGAAGCAACGTGACTCGTCAAGTATGTCATCCCAGGTGGACAGACACTGGATCCCCTTTGAATGACACCAGAAGCTTAGCCAGTTGTTGAAATTGATAATTTTTTCTTTATACTCTGGTATCATTCTTGGTGAGGGCAGGATACTACTCAGGGTCAGGGTCATACCAGCCTGGGCTATGTGATCAGAGAGCTCTTCCATTTCTCTCTTCATGTAGTCTAGGGAGGTACATCTCAGGTCATTCACACCAACATGGACAATGACAGAGTCATATTTGTACTTTTTCTGGAGTGACCTGAGTGCTTGTGTTACGTGGCGGATCCTGGCACCCAACAGGCAGCTTACAGTAACCTTCTCCTTGTTCAGCCTAGTGAGTGGGACGTCAGTGTGCCTGACTATAGAGTCACCTATTACTTGTGTGTTGGCTATGTTATTTTGCCTTAAGGGCTGTGATTGCAGGGCACACTGACTTTGTGAAGTATGTGTTTCATGGTTTGTGTTGGGTGTGGAGGTTGCTTGGATGTCTGCTTTGGAGGTTTCTGTTGCTTTTGCAGATTTTTATTTAGAGCCTCCGAGTATGTTTTCGTGTATTTATGTATGTTTTTTGCCAGTGCAGGTTTGATAGGTCTATGTGAGACTGGTGGTGTGATGCAAGTATTTCCCATCTCCGCTTGACTGTCTGTTCCAGTCTTGGGTTGAGAGAGCTTTGCCTCCAGTTTGGCTGTATACAACAGCACAGACATTGGCAATTTGCCTGTGCTGCTGTATACTGTGCACAATGCCTTCTGAAGGGGGTGTGGTATGGTTGCAGTTGGTTGCTTGCTACCATACATGTTGTTGCTGGTGGATGTTGTAGTGGTTACAACGAGGCCAGCACTTACACTGCTAGAGGTTACTAGGGATGCTAGCTGGTCTGCCTGATGCTGTAATATCTTACTACATTGCACACAGCATGCTATAAATATCTGATAAGCTGTAGCAGAGGCATATTTTAAAGTACGCCCAGAATTATCTCTGCAGTGGAATTAAGATTTCAAAAGGCCAAACACATACTCTTCCATATTTCTGGTTTGAGCATAAGATATTACATTGCTATTCAAACATTCCATTGTTATAAGTCATGGCTTCTGAGGGTATCCTGCATCACTTAACACACTAGGGATGGAGAAAAGAATGGGGAGGGGAGAGATACATAGATAGACAGATAAATAATGGTGAGGCTCTGTATGTGTTGTGTATGTGGTTGTGAATATACAGGTGCATTCCTGTGCCTGCCTTTGCCTACTAGGTGGCATTCTGGAATGTCTGTATGCAGAAAGTAATGATACGGTTGACAAGTATATGAAGCATGGGCAATGACACAATACTGTGCAGACGCATGATTTATTAACCCTTGTATACTGCACATTACTTGGCAACTGATGGAATGATAGTTTTACTCCTGACGTAATGTTGTCCATGTACACCAGGTGGGGGCCTTTGCTGTCAAATGGGTGAAATCTTTGGGTCCCAGCACTTCAGGGAGCTAGTCAATGTCACAGAAGTCATGAAGGGTGGTGCCTCCCTCCCCTAGTGTGTGTGTGTGTGTGTGTGTGTGTGTGTGTGTGTGTGTGTGTGTGTGTGTGTGTGTGTGTGTGTGTGTGTGTGTGTGTGTGTGTGTGTGTGTGTGTGTGTCTGTGTTGGAAATCCAGATATTCTCCTCTACACGTGGAAGCAATGTATGCATCAAGGTATTCTACAGACCAGCACCTGAGATTATTAAATGTGCCTCCAGTCTGTCTCTGGAAGGTCCCCGTAGCTAGTAAAGTCACAGCCATTACTGTCTATTACCCAGAGGTATAGGAAGTCCATGCGCTCTTCCAGTTGTAGTCCGTCGGCCATGTGTCAACCTCTGTAATATATCTAGCCATGTGAAGCTGGTCCTGGAGCAGCTGGTCTGTACGCTGTGGGAAAACAAACCTCTGCTGGTATCAGTTCCTGCTGTGCTAAATCATGCATCTGGAGGACTGACAGTTGACATGAAGAGGTGACTGACATCCAACTTGCAGTGCTTAGTGAAAGTATGAGCAGATGACAACATAGCAGCCTCAAAAATAGAATTGGTATTTAGACCCTTGAATAAAGCACCAGAGGAGGCAACTAATCAGTTAGAATATGCCTTTACTGATGTGGAAAGGAGTTTTCCATGAAAAGAACAACAAAAAAGAAATGTCCTTAGAAATCTAGGAGGAGATGGCTGGCTTAGAGACAGCCAAACACAATGTCCTGGGATGAAAAGAAACAAAAAGCTGCTCAGATTTACAAACAACTTTAGTTTTATCCAAACAGCATTTGAGCTGTCTATGCAAATCCAGGGTATAAACAACCTTCTCAATGGCAGACTGCGGTGAAGGAAACCATGAAGAAAGATTAATAAACTGATTAAGGGATAACTTATTGACCACCCTGTGTAAAAAAAGGACTGGTACAAAGCGAAACCATGTCTCTGTGGGAAAACTAAGAATGAAGGAATAGCTACGAGAACCTAAAGTTCAGACACCTTTGGCTGAACTGAGAGCCAAAAGTACAGTCCTCCAAGTACAAAGCAGTAAGGAAGCCAAAGAAGCAGGTTCAAATGGAGCCAGTCAATTTTTCCAGTAAAAAAATATGAAGTCCCAGGAAGATAGAATAGGCTTCCTAGAAAGCCTAATATGAAGGATGCCTTTAAGAAATTGCTTGACCTCAAATCTAGAGGCCAGAGGAGGAGTCAAGGACAGACTAGCAGAAATTGCTGATATCTGAGCTTTAACTGAAGAATATGCCAACCCAGCATGAATCAGATCATACAAATAAGAGAGGACCAGAGGAACCTCCACAGATCGGGGATTCTGATGGCAAGAGAGGCATCACACAGAAACTCTCTTCCATTTGGACATGTATGTATGATTTCTTGGTAGTGGGTTTCCTGGCTTACTGTAGAATCCAAATCATGTCCTCAGAAAAGAAGTGCCTGAAAGGGATCAAAACCCTAACACCCACAGTGTTGGCTGAAGAGTATACAATTGATGGACAAGAGATCCCTTGTCTTGTGCAAGATCAATCCAGTGACGTAACTTATGGTGATGGCCACTGGTCATGTGAGAAAGAGGGGGGAACCAATAGTGTCTGGGCCAAAAGGGAGTCTTGCCTGATCCCCCTTCAAGGAAAAGGCAGGGAGTCCACTTTCCAAGTCACAGGACTTGGGACTCCAGAACAGAAAAGAGGAAGCTGTCTGTTCAGTGTGGAGGCAAAAACATCTACCAGAGGAATACTCCACTGCTGGAAAATGTCCAACACAACTATGTGAAACATCCATTCATGAGCTTGTGTGCTGGACTTACTCAAGCAGTCTATCACTAGACTGCGCTCTGAGGGAATGTAAACTGTCTGAAGAGTCACTCAATACTGGACAGCTAGATCCCAGACTTGAAGAGCCAGTTTGCAAAGAAGATAGAACCCTGTTCTCCTTTGCTTGTTGACATACCACATCACTGTGGTATATTACGTGAAAACTTTGAGGGGGCCAGGGATGAAAGAGGGACTGAAAAGCCTGAAGAGCCCAGAAGCAAAGCCCTCATCTCCTTTATATTGATAAGGTCAGACTTCAGATAAGGAGGTCAGAGAACCTGAACCTTGAAGAGGCCACAAGTGGCACCCACCCCCTGTCTGAGGCATCTGTAAGGAGCTCGTGAATAAGAATTAAAGTTTGGAAAGGAAGCCTCGGGTTGAGTGAAAATTGAGAAATCCAACACTGAAGCTTGAATATGAGACATGGAAGAAAAGGTACTGAGATGTCCAGAGGGTGGCAATGTTGAAGCCACACTGACTTGAGGTAACACTGAAGCTTTCTCATATTGAGCCTGGCAAAAGGGACCATGAGAATGATGGAAGCCATGAACCAGAGACCGCTGAGAAACTTCCTGGACATGACAGATACCGGAGGAAGAAAGGACTGGAAAAAGACAAGTAGAGACACAGCCTTGGGAGCAGGCAGAGATGGCTGCATGGGAACCATCTGTAGCCAAGGAAAACATGACCTGGGAAGGCATCAGAACTGATAACTGGAAGTTTAAGATGGACCCCAAACTCTGCAATGTGGAAGTAGTAAACTTTGAGATCCTGCATCAGTGTGTTGGGAGAAGAAAGTTGACTAAGCAGATCATTTAGATAGGGAAAGATATGAATTCCTTGGATTCTGCAAAAAGTAATGACAGGAGTGAGACATTTGGTGAATATCCTTGGGGCAGCAGAGAGGCCAAAGGGCACAAAAGAGAACTGAAAATGCAAGGAAGAGACAGAAAAACTTAATTTACTGAAGACAGGATGGATTGGGATGTGAATGTATATATCTTGAAATCCAGAGATACTAGAAAGTCTGGGGTAAAAGAAGAAGAAATGATGTCTGCAGAGATAATATCCAAATGGAAGGAATCTTGAGAAAGGTGTTCAACCAGGAAAGATCCAGAACTGGTCTCCAAGTGCCTTTCTTTGTGGGACCAGAAGCATTCTAGAGTAAAATCCCTTCCCTGCCTGGAAAGTAGGCACATGACTGGTGCTCTGAGAGAAAAAAAAAACAAAAAAACGAACAACCACCACCTCTGGGAAATCAGACAGCTGTTCCTGAGGACTGGTAAACGAGACAGCTGTTCCTGAGGAGGTTGAGGAATGTCTGAAAAGGGAGGAAGGGACTTCCAAACCACAAAATCTCCATGATGGATAATGGAAAGAACTCAAGAGTCTGAAGTGATCTGTAGCCAATCTGTAAGAGTCAGGGTCAGATGGAGGGACAAGGGAAACTGACCGAGTGGCAAGAGGAAGCAAACTGTCAAATAGAACCCAGTTTATCCTGGAGTGCAGGTTTTTGGAAAGCAGGAGTCTGAGTAGACTTAGCAGGAGGCACACACCTAGAACCATTCTTGCTTTTAGGAGGAAGGCGAGATTGCCTATGAAGAAAAGTAAACAGAGGGATAATTCCTCTGAGATTTGGGAAAAGGAGAAACAAAAATATGTTTCAGGTCCTGTAAGGCTTTACCCTTGTCCTGGAGAGACTTGAAAAGTTCAGCTGCAGCAGATCCAATGAAATTTTTATTACTCAAGGGAGAATCCAAAAGTTTGATCCTAATGTTAAGGCAAAGTCAGGAATAACGCATCATAACTGAACCAAAGGCAGCAGCCACATCACAGCTATATTTGATTGAGTGGTGGACAACTTGAGAAGTAGATACAGCAGAGAAAGGGCCAAAGTCTTCCACTCAAGAGTCAACAATGTCAGAAACCACCTCAAAATATAAAAAAGGAAGGCCAAAACATACCTGGGTCAAATGAGTCTGGCAGTTGACAGTTCTAAAGGAAAAAGTGTCAGCAGTGTAAACTTTTTTGCCCAGCCTTTTCAAAGCCTTACTATTCCTATCAGAAGGCTTCTTAGGTGCAGGAGGTTGAGATCCAGGTACTACAGATGCTGCTGAAAAAGTGTCCAGAAGGGCAGCTAGAACAGGACGAACAGCAGATGGCTTCAGAGACTCCATCTGTAGGAGCTCATAATATCTTTTCTGAACATCAGAGACTTGAGAACAATCCCACTCAAAATAAGGCATCATACACATGCAATGGTATCCCGCCAAAGGAGAGTTCTTCCAGGGGTTATTTGGACTTATGGAGTCCTCCTCTTCTCAACCATAGTCCAAGGGGGAAGAGATTTGGTAAGAATAAGCCAAAGATTCTTCCCTAGCCCAGGTCCTCATCTGAGGAATCCAATTCCCTATGCCTCTTGAATGGACTGGAAGACCACGGAGAAGCAGCCACAGAGACCCCTTGAAGAGGCTTCAAGGCCATCAAAGCATTAAATAAACCCCGAGTGAAAGCCTGCCATTTATGTTTGAGATCCATTCCAACAGGGGAAAAATGCTTTCTTTTTTGTTTCCTTTAAAGCAGGACGTCCACACAAAACACCCTCGGAGAGTCAGAACCCTAGCAAGAGTCAATAATGGTCATAGAAATCTCCTAAGATCTGAAGAATTCCTCTCGGTCCTTTGGATATAATCAACGGAGGTTCCTACTCAACGTTAGGTACAGACATTTGAAAAGTCTCCGAGAACGTGCAAGAAGCTGGATCCATCCTGGCCTCTGATAACCTTGCAGCAGAGTAATCCAAAGCAACCACCAGACGGTCCTCCAGGCTTTCACCAGCCTTGAAACAGACATCCAGGGTTGGCTGGATCAGACCTAACTTTTCTGGCCTTCTTCTTGGTAGATGGTTGGCCCTTGGAATGGGAGGATTTCACCATAGAACCCTGAGTTAACAACTTAAGATATTAGTTCTCTAGTATATGGACAAGGAGGATTGATGACTATGTTGGGTCTTAGACACAGATGCGTGGCAGACAGAGCACTGCATATGACTGTGGGAAGCACCTAAACTGAGGAGACATTGGTTGTGACTGTCTTTATGGGAAATCTGTCAACCACACCGACATTTTACCTTTCTGGATAACATCAACACAACAACTACAACAAAAAAGACAAAGAGAAGAAACCCCAATGAGGCACTTATCTGAAAACATTGCTTGGTAACCAGCACAGCAGAAGGGCATTCAGAATGATATTCAACAATAGCATTTGGACTGATGGCAAAGAAGTTGTGTGTGTGTGTGTGCGTTTGTACATCAGAGTGATGCCCTACATCTTGCACAAGGAGCAACTGTGAGATGTATGATGCCTGTAAGTACTAAAGGCTTTGGTATGGCTGGAAGTTAGGCTATCCTTGACAGGAAATTCATTAGGTAAACTTCAACATTGATATGGAAGAACACATATTATTACAATGAAAGTTGGTAGATAAAATGCTTTCATGAAATGGTAACGGGCAAATGTTCAAAAATGCATCCTATTAAGGGACTTAAAAGGGAAAAAAGAAAGCTGTTACATCTGCAGCTTGTCCAGCAGGCAGGAAGCAGGCACAGAATACATGGGACAGGTGAACCTACCTGTTGTCAGTCTATTCTTCTAAATGCTGACGTTCATCTGCACAGTTGTTAAAAGTATGTAATAATCATTAGTAATTACAGGAACATTACCAGTCCCAACCTTTAATGGATGAAACCTTTCCGTACCCGATCTGTTCTTCCCATGCAGTTCTTAGCTTCATGTTCCAAGAGGTTATCTTTACGAAAGTAACATTTCCCACACTTTAGGCACTCAAATGGTCTCTCCCCTGTGTGTCTCCTGCAGATAAAAAAAATACATTTGTCAATAATATTTCAGCATGTTGGTCTAAATGTATGTAGCTCTGGAAAAAATTAAACTGTTAAAAGGTAGTCGCTATCTGGCAACTTCCTCATATGACAGTTACCTATTATGCTACTATATGATCATCCCAGTACTCTCAGCTGCATCAGTTTCTAGCTACTATATGATCATCTCAGTACTCTTAGCTGCGCCAGTTTCTAGCTGTCATATGCCTCCAAGTAAAGAAAGGACAGCACCTAGGTTCTGCTCCCTCTGCAGACAACCAAAGTGAATGAGGAAACAAGTGACACTTCCTGTATTTGAGAGGTTGTCAGAGAAGGGGATATGTGGCACTGCCAGATGTATATTGCTAAATCCTACAAAACCACTGATCTAATGCTTCATTTTAGCCCTTAATCTTCATATTTACCCCAAAGACAAAATAAAATCACAGGTGTGTGACAAACTCGATTCTGGCCCTAGCTACATGACAAGTGGCTCTGGTCCAACTAGTATCATGGTGCTGAGGGAACAAGCTTGGGGGATGGGACAGAAAGGCAGAGGTTGGTTCACCCACCTACGAAGAGGTATTCAGCAACAACCCACCACAAGAGCATGATCTGAGGAAGTCAAGTACTGGGTTTCAGCACACAAGGACTTGGGAGTCTAGCCAAGCAGTGCTTGCACTTGTGCAAAGCACTGTGAAACTTCTGAACTGTACAAATTGTTTCAGTATGGCACAGCATGATGTTGCATCAAGGCTGTAAGTTGACACAGGTAGGGATATAGAAGCTTTCAAAAAATCTAATCACAGCCACATGACAGTCACATTTTCCAGCTCTTGCATCTCAATCCTGGCATCTTTCTGACACTAGGAGCAGGAAGGAAATTAAATGAGACAGTAAAAAAATATTACGAAGCTTGATAGTCAATTGGAGGACAGAGCCAAAAATTACTTGGAAAAAAAAAGTCTTTGGAAAGTTACAGTTCTGACTTAAAGAAATGAAAAATACATGTGCAGTGTAGGACAAGACAGTGACATACAAATCACTCAACAAACCATCAAGACTTATCAATAGCCACATCTTTTTTAAGTATTTTTTAACATAAAAAGTTTTCCTAAAGTCACAAACATAGGAGTGAAAAAAATAAGCATAAGCAAGTTGTCATTAATGAAGAAAGGGAATAACATAAGTTCTTCTGGATCACCTGGATAACAGTATACAAATACTTTGATGACAATGACAAAACTAACATTTTAAGAGAAATACTGACAAAATTCTGATCAAATTCATACATTTCTTCACTCAATCATTGATAACTCGCTTACTCCATTACAGGATCGTGGAGGTGATAGTGGAACAGATTAACAGCTTCAAGAATATGGCAGGTGTGACTGAGAAGGATAATCTAAATGAGGAGGTAAATATGCTAGACTCAGTACTGCAGACAACTGGCACAAACTGTCAGGGGTAATGAGTGATAGAAGAATGCCAAAGAAGTTGAAGAGTTAAGGCGTACAAAATGATGGTGCATCCACTGTGCCTGTATGGCACAGAAACCTGGGCAGTGAAAGCAGAGCGACTGAGGAAATTTGAGGTGGTGTAGATGAAATGTAGTAGGATGTACCCTGTGCAGCAAAGAATGAAATGAGGATAGCAAAGCTAAAACCAAACTAGCTCTAACAGCACAGAAGGCAAAGGAGAACAGATTACAGTGATGTGGGTTATATATGTGCAAGAAAGCAGATGATGATTTGGTGAAGCAGATTTGGGAGAGGCAGAAAGAAGGCAAGAGGGTGTGATAACATCTATCCAAGAGCTGGACAGACTGTACGGCAGAAGACCTGCAACAGTAACGCATGACAATTAACATAGGACAGTGGCATTGAACAGAGAGAGATGGGTGACAGCTGATGTGATACCTATTTCCATGTAAAACAGGAAAAAGGGGAATATTAATGATGAAGGATAAACCTCTCCTGCATAATCTAGACGGGGGATTTTGTCCTCCATACCTCCCTTAATTATATATTAATTCTACAGTTGCACAACAATGGAGAAAGAGAAATTCCATAACACAGTACATAACAGTATTGCACAAAGATTTTACAGTGCCTATATTACAAAGATATGACCTATGAACAAGAATAAGGTTCATACGTTTACAGGTAAATACTAGTTTAACTGTCCTGAAAGGCCATTTTAAGCCTAGCTAATAACCTGAGGTCAGAATCAAACCCTGCATTTTGTGTTGATAAGATGAAGATCTTAACCATTATGCCAAACCCACCCTTTTAATTCACAGTTTCATAGGTGTGTACTAGGCTAACGGCCCTGGGGCCTTTACAAGCCTAGCCCATAGAAATGCCCTGGCATCATACCACCCGATGTTAGTTCCCACTGCCTCTATCAAGTAGAGCCACTGGAGTGATCCCTGGGGTAAACTTTCTATTTCCCATCCACTCATCAAGATTTCTCTTGAAGACAGCCAGTGAGGTGCTCTGCTTGACATGTATGAGAAGTCTGTTCCAGAGCATGGTCAATCTCTGGGTTACAAACCTGTCCCTCCAGCATGTTCTGTTGATTGTGGGAATGAGGTTGAGGTCTCTGGAGTGTGTGGTGTGGAGGGATTGGGATTTCTTTAGATGTAGCATTTCTAACAGACTTGGGTCAGACATGGCTTTTTAAATCATGCAGAGATCGTAAGATGACATGAGAGAGAAAACAGCTGGAGTTTCTTTTGAGTCTGTCCGTGTAAGACATGTTTAAGACCTAGGATGCTCTTTGTGAGATACTTTTGTGGCCTTTCCAGCTGTTGCATGCATCTAGAAGGGTATATGCCAAATGGGGCATTATACTCACTGATTGGCCTAATGAGGGAAGAGCAGAGATGATGACCTCTTTCTTTCTGGATGCAAAACCCTTGGTAATGAGCCGTGCCATATAGAAAGACTTTCTGACCACAGTGGCAATGTGGTGGTTGAAGGAGAGGCTGCTGTTAACCTGTGTCCCCAGATCTCTTATAACACCTTCAGTGTTCGGTGGGCTCCCATCAATGTGGTAATTAGTGGGAACTGAGTTTTTCCAAAGGGGATGACTACGTCTTTTTTTGGCATTAAGCTTAAGGCCATGGTTTTGACACCAGTCACTGGTCTCAGTGAGGCCTTTCTGTAGGATATCTACATCACTTGGGGAGGTAAAAATGGCTCCCAGCTTATAGTTGTCTGTGAACTTGGTCAGCCAGAGTCCCTCCGTGTTGGCCTGGACTTCTGAGAAGTAGATGCCAAACAGGAGAGGACCAAGTACCGATCCCTGTGGGACTCCACTCGTGACTAGTCGGCAGTCTGACTTGGGAGTCAGCTACTTTCACACTATGGGTACTATCTGTGAGTCAATTTACAACCCACCTAGTGATACAGGGGTTGATGCCTAGTTTGGCAAGTTTATCAATAAGTCCTGAGTGGGGAATACCACCAGGGTATCTGCCCTTTCAAAGGTGATAATCAAACCCTGCACCTTGTGTCGGAGGTAAACCCCTTAACCATTATGCCAACTCCAACCCCAGTAAATACGTACATGCATACATACATACATGCATATGTTCATAAACTAGGCCCTTAAAGGGCCATTTTGAGACTAGCCTACAACCTGAAGTCAGAATGAAACAATGTACTTTATATGTCTAGGAGGTGAAGACCCTAACCATTATGCCAAACATACACCATACATTTAAACAATTTTGATAAGGAAGTTAAAATCACAAATGAATGACCAAACAATTGGAAGGAAGCCTCATCCATACCAAATATGTATGAAACTAGCAGCCCAGCTTCCCACCACCCCTCCAGCAGTGAGTAGTGTGTCCTGCCAGTGCCACTTATTAATGAAATGAACCTGTGATTTCATGTACACAGTGCTCTTAGCAAGCAATGCAGCTCCTCCCCCTGTATAAACTTCCTAGTGGAAATTGGTAAAGACCTCTTATACTCTTTCCTCCATACTTATAAAACTACCTTGCCTACCCAAGTTACCCAACCACCAGCATGCCAAAACTCCACTGACTCTTCTGCTAAAATCAGTCCTGATACAACACTACCACCAAACTACTGCTGCTGTCTCAAACCTCTGTTCATGAATCCCAGCCCTCATCTATTTTACTCCATACAATTTATTCAAAATTCTGCTCTACATTAGACATTTCCCTTTACTTGATCTGAGTTGAGGCTTCTATTAGGTAGCCATTTCTCTTGTTTACCAAATTTAATCTTTATATATCAATGTCAATGACTGCTTTTTGCAACTACACAGTTAGTATATGAAAAAAGTCCCCACTGTTACTTGGGCTATGTTTTGGGAAGCAACAATACTTCATTAACTGCTTTTGCCCTTATTTTTTCACTGTAGAGTATCTGCATGCATTGTGGGCATTTGTGCTTCAATGAAACCTTCTCAGGTAGAAGTGGTAGCATAAACTACCAGCAGAATATCTCCAAAAAGCTGCCAAAGCTATTGCCTACCCAATATCAATCCTAATAAATAGAACCTTACAAGAGGGAAATATTCCTTCCATCTGGAAAATCTCACACATCATCCCCCTACACAAAGGTGGCAATTCTAACGAATACTCCAACTACCGTCCAATAGCATTACTTTCTCCTTTAGCTAAAATAATGGAAAGATGTATCCATAAACAACTACTAGATCACTTATTGCAAAACAATATACTTGCAAATTGCCAACATGGCTTCAGACCATTTCATAGTACTACCACTGCTCTTCTATCCTTTTCTGAAAGTATCAATCATAACAAAAATAACAACACCCTCTCCTCAGCACTCTTTATTGACCTTTCCAAAGCTTTTGATATGGTCAACCACCATTTACTTATAAATGTACTAAGATCTCTTTCCCTAGATTCACTGGCTATTTAGTGGTTCCAATCGTACCTTACAACAGACAAGCGGTGCTTTGGGACAATAACCTATCTTTACATCTCCCCGTTACACTAGGAGTCCCTCAGGGCTCAATTCTTCGTCCCCTCCTATTCTCAATCTATATAAATGACTTTCACCTAACAATTACTCAAGCTACCTGTATTCAATATGCAGATGATTCTACAATCATCTGCTCAGCTAAATCTTCATCTGAAATACAGTCCTTAACCCAGAAAATGTTTACTGTAGTAGAAAACTGGTTTTTACAACGTTGCCTCCTCCTGAACCCCAAAAAGACAAAACTATTGCTCTTCACACCCACCCGCAAGTCCGGACCAATTAACGTCTCAGTCCTATCCAATAACGGTACCATTACATCTCCAGACCTAACCACTAAATTTCTAGGTATAACAATAGATAACTACCTTACCTATGAAACTCACATTAACAATACTATAAAAACGGTAAACAGGAAACTGGGCTCCTGTATAGGATAAAGCCATTCTTTACTCCACAAGCCAGAAATTCTATTGCCCTTACCCATTTACACTCCTCTATGCTTCATCCATATATACAAATCTGACTAAAAACAACCTCAACAAACTGTCAAACTCTTATAATAACATAGCTAGATTTGCCACAGCCTCCTCTTTCAGAACCCACCACTGTCATAATCTGAAACTAGGCTGGCTTGAGCTACAAAACCAAATCCATTATAACCAACTTATCATTGCCCATAAAACCTTCTTCCAACCAACTAAAACTCCAATACTATCAAACCTTTTTACCCCATATAAAAACCTTAACTTGCGCTCATCCAAGAAATTACTAGTATCCACAAGTATATCCAACAATATCTCTGGTGACTCTCTGTTCTCTAATGCTGTTGGAAAATACTGGAACCAACTTCCAAATGAACTGACATCTCTGTCGTCTTTAACACTATTTAAACAAAGATTGAAACTTTACCTTAAAACACACTGGTTTATGCCCCTGTACAAACCCAGACTAATCTAAATGGCATGGCTATCATCATCACCGCTGACCTAGTATTTTTCAACCAATACCTCTACTTTCATGGACTAATCCAAATCCGTTCCTTACTTTATCCACAAATAAAAAAAAAAATTAAAAAAAAAAGTATTTTTTTCTTCTTTGAGAATTGAGTTTCTAGCAAATTTATATATAATGTTCTGTAATAATTTTTGTAATCATGGATTGAAATGTTATGTAATAATCTGCTATTACTTTTTGTACATGCATTTATATGTTAACCATTTTATGTTTATGTTTATGTTTATCTTTTTGTTAATCTCTTCAAGTGGAGCTTATCTCCCTGGGCCTCTGCTGAAAATGGACATGTATCCAGTTAAACTTACCTGGTCAACAAATGTAAACTAAATAAATAAATAAATAAATAAATAAATAAAATAAAGTGGTGGGACAGGACTGCTGCTGAGGAGTCAGGCTGTCACAATCTTTACAGTTTAATAGGTTTCTACCATTAAGATCAGTATTTAGTCACAGTTCCAGTTAATTGCAGCATCTGTTGTGTGATACGTGGATGCTGGACTGTTGACTATCACTGTCACTGCAGGGGTGTACAGCTATCCAAGACCTGCTCCAAACAACTGCAGTGAACAGTGCTATGTAAGTGTGAATGAGCAGCTGCATAGTGCATGTGGAGTAGCAGTTGCTGCAGTACTTCTGAACTTAAATAAGCTGGTCTTAATGTTCTGAGATTTAGGAAAAAATACAGTTAATGAACTCCACTGTATGTGCAATTAATGATCTTCTGTTTCAGTGACAGCACCAAAAGCAGTTGTAACTGAAAGCTGTCAATGATCTCTTGGGATGAATGTTCTGTCTGAAAGCCTGGAGCCACCATTTAATTATCAGAAAAAAACTGGACCACAGTTCCAAAAAAAATGGACCAGAGAAAACACCAAACCAGTTCTAATCAGAGCACTCTGCATACAGTAATTATTCTAAATGGCACAGCAACTTAGTGGGAAGCTCTCTGCCTCAGTTCCATGGGTTGGGGTTCAGTCCTAACCTCTACTATCTGTGTGAGTTTTTTCAAGGAATGCCTCCCCCCCCCCCAAAAAAAACATTTTGGTTGACTGGTTACCTCAAATTTACACACATACACACATTATATATATATATGCTGCATTTATACTTGTCCTAGTGATCTATGTCATTAAGTTATGGTTGATAAAATGCACTCTTGCTGAAAACAGCTGTAACATGCAACCAAACCACTACATGTCCTCAAAGTCATATAGTACGCATTGTATTTTAACAAAGAGCAATTCTGATAAAAGTCATTTAATAGTGGTAGCTGCAAACTTAACTTTTTAAATTCAAAAGCTGTCATGTTTGCGGATATAGTTTTTAATGTCATTCTTCTCCTTAAAAAAAAGCCAGTTACACGTATAAAAGAAAAATGGCAATTTCCACTGCTGCTCTTTAAATGCTTAAATAATGCATCCATGCTACTGCACGTATCTCCGTAAATCATCCAAGTTTTAAAAACCCTAGTGGTTTTGCCAGTACAGCATCACATACACACCATGCAATGTAAATAATACATTTAGAATTGCACTTTGTGTTGAAGTTGATGAAATAAAACAAAATCTTCTGAATACCTCCTATATGAAATTCCTTCACCGGTTTCACATAGTCACAGCAAACAAGAAAAGCAACACTTCAAATATTGTTGAATTCTACAATCCAACAAGTAATTCCATATTAACACCCAACCTAAACCAGGGCATTCAAACATAAAATTACTTCTTTTCTGACAAATGCACTTATTAGAGAATTATTTTTCAGCAAATACCCACTGTTTGTTGAAATGTACATAAATAGCATTAATTCCTGGTTGGTATGAAACAATAACCTTACTTGGATGCTCTGATCTGTTAAATGTATAACATGATTACTAAAACATCACAGTTCATTTCTGCATATTTGTTTTATGTTCTCAGTAAGTTAACAATACCCATGTTTCAGACATGTGTACCATGGTAGGATTCAAACAGCGCAGGGCTAATTAACAGCCAAGGGAAGGGTGTGGGGAATCAAAGACAATACTCAGCGCACTACAGCTGTGAGCCACTCTGTGAAATGAACTCTCCACTACTTGTGCTGCTCAAGTGTGCAGCATTCATTTTTTCCTGCGTGCAAATTGATGACTTACCTGAAACTGAACAAAAATCTATTTAAGAAGCATTATTTGTGATTTAAGGTTATGCCTAACAAGGTGTTTTGGATGGCAAGCATTTGCCTGTAATACATAATTTTATTAGCAGATTCACTAAAAGATTCAGTGGATAAAGAAACAAATATCATCTCAATCTTAACTAAAATATCAGGAAAGGAAACTACTGCTAACTATATGTGCCACAACACAAAAATCTGATGTATGTGCAGATATCACACAAAATTGTCCCATTCTTTACACAGCCCTTTCAAATGATCAAACCAGTGTCAAGATATATTCTCTATTAAAGAGTATGACTGTACAAAAACTAGTGATGTCATTATAAATATATACATGTTCTCAATAACCCATAGTTAAAGCAGCATATTTGGGGCTACGACGGCCCAGCAATACTCCATATTAAATACAATGGTATCTCATATAAAGTGCTAGGTGCCAACTTGATGCACTTAATATCACTAAAAAAATCCAAAATCATTGCAGTCTGACTCCTGCTTGAATTTCTTCTGGTAAAAGTCTCAATCTTTAATCCAGACTTTAGAAAGAGCTTTGATCAAACTTCCTATAGTATAAATAATGGGACACCAGTGGGATCCTTATTATGTTTTACAATTTAGGAAAGGGACACCTAGTCAGACTATTATTTCTGAAGAATACTGGTCAAATACATCTGAAATTTCCTACACTGACTAATCCAGCATCCTGATGATGGGTTTCTTCATCTGGTGACTGACTTGTTGCTTCTGGATTTGAAGCTTGCAGCAAGAATACTGAAGGTATTGATATAGATAATCCCTATGATTAATCCCATTTCTGAAGCTGATATTTTTTAGCTATTTTTTTGCAATTTTAGTGATGGATTCTTTGGGAGCGTCTGGACTACAAAAAGGGAGGACTTTACTTCTCAGTTTCAATCTTTTCTGATGCTTCTCTAAACTTTATGCCTGGGCTAGTGCTTGATGTGGGATTGAACTTTTGTTACTTGTTACTAAAGCCTTCTATGTTATATGTTCAGGGCAGGCTAGGTTAATAAATTAATCAGATTCTGCATTAATAACTAGTTATATTTCAAACAAGGGCTGGAGTTTTAACTTGTTTATATTTTTTTCTGAAAGTTTATTCTTATTAGATAAGCCTGCTTTGTTTGGTTTTTCATATATCTGTCTGTACACCATTATGATACCCTTGGAATAAGCAATAAAAAAACTGACTAGCTTAAAAATGAAAGCTAACTCTCTCACTTTTTTGCTGGTTCTCTCAGCACAACAAAGTATTTGTCACAGTGCTACTCATCTTGTACCATTTCATTTTAAAGCCTTCAACCTCAGCATCACCCCCATCCAATATTCTACAGTGAAATTCTGTTTTTCAAAGATGTACTACCCTATACTTCAGAGCATTAAATTTAAAATTCCAACTTAATACCACACTTCTAACTTTTAAGTTTATTTTATGGACTTATTTTTGTCACTTAACTTACACAAATATACTGAACAGTATACACAGATCTTCAGTTGAAGAACCTGTTGCTTTTCACACAAAAGACCCAAAAAGTACAGTTTTGTACCTACCATAAATGTAGATGTTCGAGTGTTCACACTGCTGCAGTCATTACACTTGGATTATCCTGCCATCAGGCGGTCCCGCAGTCGGCCTGAGTTCCAAAGTCTTGGTCGGGCATCGGTTGCTGTCGCTTCTTCCCTGACGTCAGTGCGCCAGGGGTATATAAGATGCATCCAACGCCATTTTCTTTAGTTTTTCTTGCCCCAGATGTCAGGTGCCCCCAAGTAGGTAGGCAATACATACTGCTAATCAAAAATATACAGTAAAAAAATACCTTCAGTTACCAGCAAATACACCCCAAAGGTTGCATAGGATAGAAAGGTATATATAAGTCCAGCTAGTTCAGAGGGGATGGAGGGAGGGTAACCTGGACTGCAGCAGTGTGAACACTCTAACATCTACATTTATGGTAGGTACAAAACTGTACTATGTTCATCGTGTTACACTGCTGCAGTCATTACACTTGGGTATAATCCCAAAGCTGAGGTTGGGTGGCTGGTCTATAAAGAGTTAGGATTGGCTATGAGGCCCTGCAGAACTGCAGTGGCAAATCCTGCTCTGGATTTAGAGTAAAGAGGCAGGTGGTAATGCTTGGTAAAGGTGTGCACTGAACTCCAAGTTGCAGCCTCCAAAATTTCCTTGGTAGGTACTCCTCTGAGAAAGGCTGTTGAAGTGGTTGTTGCCCTGGTGGAATGTGGCCTAATGTTATTTGGGACTGATTTTCCATGCTGTGTGTAGCAGTACCGAATACAGTGTCCTATCCATTTGGATATAGTCTGCTTTGAGATAGCCTTGTCCTGTGATCCTGCAGCATATGCTACAAACAGTTGCTCAGTTTTCCTGAAAGCCTTTGTTTTGTCCAAGTAGAAGCGTAGCTGCCTGTGTATGTCCAAAGAATGCAGAAGTTTCTCCCCTTTATTCTGGGGGTTTGGATAAAAAGTTGGCAAATGGATGGTTTTGGTTAAGCGCCACACTAGATATCACCTTTGGCATAAAGGTAGGGTTTGTCCTTAAAGATAACCTGTCCTGATGAAAAATTATAAAAGGTTGAACTGCCATTAATGCCTGTAGCTCTCAGACTCTTCGTGCTGAAGTTACTGCCAGGAGCAGAACTGTTTTCCATGATAAAAATTTTAGATCGGCTGTATTGGCTGGCTCAAAAGGTGGCAGGGTCAGTTTTTCCAAAACGAAATTGAGGTCCCAAGTTGGTGTTGGTGCTCTCCGGGGCGGTCTTATGTTTTTAGCCCCTCTGGAGGTACTGCTTTAGCAAAGGATGAGGGAATAAAGGAGGATCCATGTTGTAATGTGCTGAAATGGCAGAGGCGTGGATCTTAATTGATGAGAAGGATAAGTCTCTGTCCAGCATCTCAGTTAGGTATTGTAAAATCTGAGGAATGTTTGGAACAAGAGGGTCAAGGCTTTGAGCCTGGTTCCAGGCACAGAATCTCTTCCATTTTTCTGAGTAAGCGTTCCTGGTGCTAGGCCTCCTGGCCTCCAAAATGACATCCATAACAGCTTTAGAGAGAGGTGTTGTCTGTTTGACTTATGTATCTGCCATGCAGCCAGGTTTAGTGTTTTGAGCTGACCGTGCAGGATCTGACTGTTTTGCTGAGTCAGAAGTTGTGGTATTTGAGGCAAAATCCATGGTGGGCCTTGAGCCAAGTTCCTTAAGATAGGGTATCAGTGCTGGCGTGGCCAGTCTGGAGCAATCAGGATCATCTCTGTTTTTTCTTGTCTGGCTTTTAGGAGTACCTTTGAAAGGAGAGGCAGTGGCGGGAAGGCATAAACTTTTAGGTTTTTCCAGCTGAAAAGAAGAGCATCCACTTTCCATGCTTGTTTGTGATAAGTCCTTGTGCAGAATTTTTGTAGTTGGCAATTCAGTGGAGAGGCAAAAAGATCTATGTCTGGGCATCCCCAATTTTACGTTACCATGCTGAAGATTTGTGGATTCAATTTCCATTCGTGAGGGTCCATGATATTTCTGCTTAGGTCGTCTGCCAGAGTATTTTTCTTTCCTGGCAGGAATTGTGCTTGCAGGTGAACTTGATACGTTAGAGCTGTGTTCCACAAGGTCATGGCTTGCCTGCATAGGGGATAAGAATGAGTGCCCCCTTGCTTGTTTATGTACCACATTACTGTGGTGTTGTCTGTTGTCTGTCTTTAGTAATAATTGTCCTGGATGTAGAAGGTCCTTGAAAGCTGTTAGGGCATTTTGAACAGCCAACATCTCCTTTTGATTGATGTGAAGATGCATCTGGTCTGTGGTCCACTTGCCCTGAATGCATTTTCCTGCCATGTGCGCTCCCCAGGCGAATCTGAAGCATCCGTTGTTAGAGTTTGCCTGGCTGTGGGTTGGGTAAAAGGCTGACCCTTGTTTAGGTGACATGCCTGTGCCCACCATCGAAACTCCTGTTGTAGGCAGAGAATCATTGGTACTACTGCTTCTATACTGTGAGAGTGTTGAGTCCAAACACTTTTCAGGTACCATTGTAATTTCCTCATATGCAGTCTGGCATATGGTATTAGTAGTATGCAGGATGCCATGAATCCCAGGGCCTGCAGAATTTTTCTTGCAGGGAAATGGGACTTTCTTGCCAGCAATTGAAAATATTGAGTTAGTTGAACTTGTTTGTCTGGCGTGAGGTAAGCCATCTGGGCCGTTGTATTTAAGCTGGCACCCAGGAATATAATCTGTTGCAAGGGTACTAGTTTTGACTTCTTTTCGTTTACTGTGTACCCTGGAGAAATTAGCAACCTTTTTACAAACGCCAGATGCTGTAGAAGAATGTGCTTTGTCTCTGCTTGAATGAGGCAGTCGTCCAGGTATGGATATATTTGAATTCCTTTTTGTCTGCAAAATGCAATTACTGGTGCCAGGCACTTTGTGAAGACCCTGGGTGCAGTAGATAAGCCAAAGGGCAGTGCAGAGAATTGGTAATGCATTGTACCAGCTTTGAATCGGAGGTATCTTCTGCAATTTTGTCTGATAGGGACATGCAGGTATGCCTCTTTGAGGTCCAGAGTAACAAGCCAAGCCTTCTTGCCCAGCATAGGTAGAAGCTGCTGTAATGTCAACATTTTGAATTTCGGAATATCCAGCTAAGTATTCAGAATTGAAAGGTCTAGTATGGGCCTCCAGGCCTTGTCCTTTCTGGGGACCAGGAAGAGTCTTGAGTAAAATCCTTGTCCTTGTTCCTGTTGTGGTACTTTTTGAATAGCTCTCACGTCCATGAGGGCTGAAATTTGTTTTTGTGCCTATGCCCATTGATTTTGTGGCAGGTCTGGCATTCCTTTTAGCCTTGGTAAAGTATGAAAGTGGAATCTGTAACCTTGAGACACAATATTCAGGACCCATTTGTCCTGGGTGATTGTTTGCCAGTTTTGAGAAAAAAGTGCTAACTTTCCCCCTAAGGAGGCTTCCAAAAGGGATGTGCTTGGCATACGGAGGGGAAAGTCATTGTGACTGTTTTCTGTAAGGTTGAGACTTGTCCTCACCACCTTTTGGGGTTGAGGTGCCCCCACTGTCGTTGTCTGTTTGAGCCTTGGGGTGGAGATCTGCCTCTTGGGCGTCTGTATCTGCCTCTCTGTGGCCTGTCTGACAATGGAAAGGACCAATTCTTTGTTGGCCAATTTCTGCTAAACCGAGGTGGCTGTACCTGTAAGAAATCCTTGACTGTTTACATAGATTTAGCTTTATCCTCCATTTTCTTTAACACCTCTTCGGCCTTAACACCAAACAAAGTATCATGCTGTAAAGGAGCATCCAATAATTTTGCCTTAATATGATCAGGTAAACTTTGTTCTTTTAACCAAGCATGTCTTCGAATCACAGAACCTGTAACTGCGGCTCTACAAGAGGCCTCTAAAGAATCAAAACCACATTGCAGAGTATGTTTTCCCACCTGTTCAACTGCATGCAATAAATCCTGCATTTCTTTACAATCAGGAGCTTCTGTGCTTGCAAGCATTCTCTGTTTTAACTGGGCCATTAAATATTGTTGATGCTTAAGCATGTGAAACTGGCAATTTAAAGCTCTTACTGCTAAAGTTGCAGAAGTGTATACTTTCTTCCCCATCTATCCAAAGCTATGGAATCTCTGTCAGAGGGTACTGGATTTTTTGCAATGGAAGCCTTAAACCCTTTTGGACCCTGGGAAATAGTTTCTGGATCAGCAGAAGGGTTTTTGTAAAGGAACTTGTGAGAGTCAGGGACTCTATAATACCTATCTGGCTTGCCTGGAGCAGGGGGCAAAGAGTCAGGAGATAAACTGGATTCAGAGAACACATCCTCCACAATATCTAGCACAGGCGGAATAGCCAGGGGCTTGTGTTGAGGCAATAAGAGGAAATCCCTCAGCCTTTTCTTGGATTCTGAATAATCCTGGCTTTCCCAATGGAAATGCTCCCTCATGGTATGTAAAGTTTCCCCAAAAGAATAATCCTCAGGAAGAGAGGCTGAAGGGATAGATTCTTCAGCATCAGAGTCCTCATAGGGGGGGAGAGAGTATCCCTGGTCTGAAGAGGACTCATAGTCTGTATCCTGCCTAGGCCTTTTCTCAGGAGGGGGATGGGAACCCCTGATTAGAGTAATGAGGTCTTCGGCCATTTTAAGCATCTGTTTCTTAGGCATGGAGGACTGTCCAGGAGAATGCTGTACTTGTTTCTTTGTCTTTAATGGTACTTTTGTCTTGGCTGTTGTTGTAATGGTAAGTTGTGAAGGTCTAAAAACACCCTCAGAAGCCAATGCCTGCTCAGCGGCTCCGCACCCATCTAAGGGATTAGTTCCATAGGTCCAATACCCTGAGTTTCCAGAGGCCTAGATGTCTCCACGTGGGAGTCGGCAGCGGCCTAGGGCTCTGAGGTAGCGGGTGTCAGGGGCTGCGAAAGCGCCTCACTGAGAACCGGCGACTGGCCTAGAAGAGGTTTCGTCATTGGTTTTGGACCTCGGATGCCTGTCTTTATCCTTGTCTTTGCGTTTTTTCGGTATTGAGGTCATCGGCTGATCCAACGGCATCGTATAATTGAACCTTCGGCCAAAGTAGTGCAAAGCAAAATCAAAACGTCTTTTTACAGTGCGTTTGTTAAATCTAGCACAAAACCGACAACTAGTGACGTCGTGATCAGGGCCTAGGCATGGAATACAGTAAAAGTGGAAGTCCTTATGAGGTATTTGCTTCCCACAAGAAATACAATTATTAACTTTTTCTGACATCGGTCTGAGGCAGGAAAAAAGTTTCCCCAATGGGGTACTTAGCTTTATTTAAGACTTCGGATCTGAAATTCGACTTCGGAAATTTCAGGAGTCGGCCGACCGGCACTTGCGAACTGCTTCTGCTTCGGGCACCACGCGGCAAGAAAGACTGAAGAAAATGGCGTCGGATGCATCTTATATTCCCCTGGCACACTGACGTCAGGGAAGAAGCGACAGCAACTGATGCCGGACCAAGACTTTGGAACTCAGGCTGACTGTGGGACCGCCTGACGGCAGGATAACCCAAGTGTAATGACTGCAGCAGTGTAACACGATGAACATCAAGAAGTCATGTACTCACCATAACGTTCGATGTATGTAGTCCATCTCGCCTCACATTCTTACCCGTGGGTTCGGAGCCGAATGTTGGCTCTGACTCTACCATACTTTAGCTCAAAGTCTTTCAATTGGCTGGGCCAAAATGGTATCCCATGCTGCACCGCTCTCTATCCTCAGATCTAGTTTGCTGCGAGCACCAGCACTCACTCTCCATGCATAACACCTAAGGAAGGAAGAACAAACCAAGAATTAAGGGAATTCTGAAACCAGGCCTAACCTCTAGATCCTCCAAGATGGGGGACGGTTGGGGGGGGGGGGGTAAGTAAGAATGTGAGGCGAGATGGACTACATACAGCGAATGTTATGGTGAGTACATAACTTCTTGATGTTATGTAGTCCAATCTCGCCTATATTCTTACCCGTGGGACAGCGTCCCCAGCATCTAAATCCTGGGAGGCTCAGTGGAATATACTCCTGAGCACTGTGGAACCAAAGGAAGATCTGCCTCTAGATACCAAATCCAATTTGTAGTGAGTAATAAAGGTGTGAGGAGACGCCCATGTAGCCGCAGCACAAATATCATCCATAGACAATCTGGCCTGAAAAGCTGTAGACGTAGATACAGACCAGGTAGTGTGAGCCTTCACTCAGAACAGTAAATCTCTTCCCCCTGAAGTATAAAAGAAAGAAATACAACTGGAAATCCACCTAGACAACGTGAATTTGGAAACAGGAGACCCAATTCTGTTTTCCGAAAATGAAACAAACTGATCAGATTTTCTGAGGTCCTTTGTTCTGTGCAAATAAAATCGTAATCGTCTGTGCACATCCAACTGATGAAATTTGAATTCTGCCTTGTTCGAGAACTGAGGAAAAAAACACTGGTAATTCAATGGATTGGTTAAGGTTACTAACTGATGCTACTTTAGGAAGAAAGGAAGGATTCGGTCCGAGACAAACCCTGTCTTTATGAAAAATCAAATAAGGTGGTTTAATTGATAAAGCTTGAAGCTCCAAAACACGTCTGGCTGAAGTGATGGCTACCAAAAAGACAGTCTTCCAAGTTAAGAATTTTTAAATCACAAGTGGCTGCAGGCTCAAAGGGGGGGGGGGTGAAGTAAGACCCTGTAGAACAAAGTCTAAGTCCCAAGGCATAACAGGTTCAGAGACAGGAGGACGAAGCAACAAAGTGCCTTTCAGGAAAGCCTTACAGAGTCTATGTGCCATTAGACTAGGTTCCTCTGCGACGTGAAAGGTAGAAATCGCCGCCAACTGGACTTTAATGGTTGCGGCAGCTGATCCCTGGTTGAAAAGCATAGAGAGAAGCTCCAATACTGATGAGATTAGAGCTGTGTAAGGGTCAATCTGTTTGGCATGTGCCCAGATGGAAAATCTCTTCCATTTGCTGTAATAAATCTTCCTGGTCGAAGGCTTATGAGAGGAAGATAGAATATGAACCACATCCGGCAAAAAATGGTGAAGCCTAACTAATGATGGAAGTGGAGTAGCCAAGCTGTCAACCGGAGGGTTCGAAGAGAGGGATGGAGCTGCCCTGACATATAAGTCAGTAAGTCTGGTTGTGGGTCCAGAATCCAAGGAGCGTCCATGAGATAGGGATGGAGAAAGGGGAACCAAATTTGATGAGGCCAGTGTGGAGCAATCAGAATCATTTTGCTTCCCAAGGATTGCGCTTTCTGAATAACCTTTGACAGCAAAGGAACCGGAGGGAAGGCATATAGTAGACCGGAGGGCCATTCGTGGACTAGAGCATCCCTGGGTGACTCTCTCTGAGGGGGAATAAGGGTGAAGTAGCTGCTGCATTTGGCATTGAGGGGGCTGGCAAAAAGGTCACAGCAAGGCTGACTCCACCTGCAGAAAATCTGCTCCGCAACTTCACAGTTCAGGGACCACTCGTGAGGCATCAGAATACCTCTGCTTAGCCTGTCTGCGATCACATTGGACTTCCCCGGAATGTGCATTGCCACCAGAAAACGCTGGAAAGACACTGCCCACTGCCACACTCGCATGGCCTCTCTGCAAAGGGGATACAACTTGGTTCCTCCCTATTTGTTCAAATACCATACCACCGACATATTGTCTGAGTGGATTGCAATAGTCGAGAGGAAGAAAGCTCTGAAGTGCTTGCAACGTTAGTAGCACTGCTCTCATCTCCATGACACTGATATGCAGATACATCTCATGTTCTTGCCACGTGCCTTGGACTGTCCTGCCTAGATAATGCCCTCCCCACCTCATCTGGGAGGCATCCGTGGTCACCGTGGCAACCGGAGGCGAAGGAATGAAGGGTTTTCCCGCATTGAGGTTGTCGGTGTGCAGCCACCAACTGAGATCCTGTCTGCACCTGTCTGTGAGCAGAATAGAGTGAGAAAGTGGTAGACATTGAAGAGACCACTGGGCGAAGAGTAGTCACTGAAGGAGCCTCATATGTAACCTTGCCAGGGGAACTAACATAATCGTAGCAGCCATCGTCCCCAACAATTGGAGGACCAATCTTGTCTTCACTCTCCTCAGAGAGAGCAAGGCGTAAATCTGTTGTTGTAAAACTCTGATTCTTTCCTGTGGTAAAAATGCCCGCATGAGCACGGTGTCTAATTCGGTGCCTATAAAGGTGACATGCTGCGAGGGCAACAAGGCAGATTTCTCCCAGTTCAAGGTGATGCCCAACTGTTGACATAGGTTGATAGTGGCATCTCTGGTCTGAAGTAGCAGATGCCTGGTGGTGGCAGTAAGGAGCCAGTCATCCAGGTATGGAAACACTTGGAATCCCTGACGTCTCAAGTGAGCAGTCACCACTGCCATGCATTTGGTAAACACCCTGGGGGCTGTGGTGAGACCAAAGGGCAGGGCTCGAAACTGAAAGTGACTGGCTCCCAGCCAGAAGCATAGGTGACTTCTGGATGCCCTGTCCATCTTTATGTGGTAGTAAGCATCCTTGAGGTCGATGGAGCACATCCACACTTCTTTTCCCAACAATGGGAGAATAGATTGCAATGTGACCATATGGAACTTGGACTTTTGCACATGGGTGTTCAATCGGCTAAGATCCAAAATGAGTCTCAGGTCCCCTGTCCTTTTCGGCACCAAAAAGAATATGGAGTAAGTCCCTAATCCGGTCTGGTCTGAGGGGACATGTTGGATGGCTCCCTTTTCTAGCAGCTTTGAAACCTCTGAAGCTGTGGAATCCCTTTGACTGGGTGGAACATCCGGGATTTTCTTGATTGGAGGGGGAGTTGACGAGAAGGGAATGGTATATCCTCCGGAAATTATTTGTAGAACCCATTGGGGTCCTGGGTGATACGTTGCGAGGCCTCCGGGTATAGTGAGATGCGACCGCCGACTGGCTCTGGAAACGCACAGTCGTGCCTCCCATCAGGAGCGGCGGTAGGGAGTACCACGAAAGGATTCACGGTCTCCCGAGTTACGAGGGCCTCCTCTGCCCCTAGGGCGGCGTCTACCTGAATAACCACCCCCCTCTCCCCTGCCTCTGTAGGGGGACTCACCTTGTGCATCGGGAAAAAACCTCTGTGATTTCTTGAACCACATCTTCCCACCCTTCTGGGCCTTGGGATAAGGCCTAGAGGGAAGGGGAAAACGGACTCCTACGGCAGACGGAGCGTTTCCCTCTTGCTCGCACCTAGTGAGAGTGTCTTTCACCTTTGTTCCGAACAAAGAGGAACCATCAAACGGGGCGTCGGTGAATGTAGACTTGAAGGCCTCCACGAAATGACAAAGGTACATCCAGGCATCTCTTCTAAGAGCGTCTCCTGAACTTGCTGCCCTACTCACTCCCTCAGCTGCCTGAGAGAGATCAGCCTCATGGAGGAGTTCGCAATAGAATTGAGGGTAGACATCTGAGCGTTGACTTTCTGAGCAACCGCCTCAGAAACGTTACCCGTTAGAGTATCTCCAAGCTCCTTTAGGAGATCTCTCTGGATCCGTGTAAAGTGTGATAAGTAATTCAGTGACTGCAAAGTAAAGGCCGCTGAAGAAAACATATGCTTCCCGTACCGGTCCATAGTCCTAGACTCCTTGTAAGGGGGATGGACGGTGGAAGAAGTCTCTGCCAATTCCTTCTTGGTGGCCGTTGCCACCACCATGGCATCCACAGGGACTCCCTTGGATAGAAATTCCTTATCAGAAGGGGCAGACAAAAATTTATTGGGTCTCCTGGGGACTGGTTCCACAGAGTTGGGGGTTACCCACACCCTTCGACAAACCAGATCCAGAAGCTCATCAAAGGGAGGAGACACCCAGGAAGTGGAGGGCTGAGCACCAAAGGCCTTCAGGAACACAGACTCCTCTTCGGAGGGGGCTTTGGATGGCCAGTCACCTCTTTGCTTCAAAATCTGTAGGATGTCAGAGAAAGAAACATCCTCAGAGGATGACTTAGGGGACCCCTCCGACTCCTCGAGGTCGGTGTCTGACGTGAGAAACTCATCTTGGGAATCTATGTGCTTCCCCCTGCACGTTCTCTTTCTGGGTGGCTCCTCAGGTAAAAACTCTGAGGGGCCCTCAAATATGGAGACCACTCGTGGGGGTACCCTGAGGCCTTCGGGCTCCGCTGTCAAGAGACAGAGGGCGATCAAAGACCAGCACCGGTGCTGTAGGGGACAGAGTGACTGAACTGTATGATGCCGCTGACGACCTGGCCAGCGCGATCCGCATGGCCTCAAAAGCTGGTCCTCCCAAGTCCGAAGATCGATCAGCCATGGAAGACCTCTGATCAGAAGGTACCAGGTCCAAAGCCGAGACAGGATTCAGGCTTCCCCGAGCCGAAGCACCGAGAGGGAGACTAGGAGCCAAGAGGTGTCCTGAAGCCTCCCCCTCGGGTTCAACCGAGGAATCCTGAGTCCTGAACCCCATGGATGGCGCCAGAGTCGGAGCTGATGTCGGAACCGATAAGCCAGGAGGGGCTGTCAGAACCGACCTAGGGACATCAAACGGAGCCAAGCACTCCGGCTCCGAAAGCTGAGATGCACTCGGAGGAAGTATTGACGTAGGTAGAGGGACCAGCTCCGGAGCCGACTGGGTCGGAGCCGAAAACAATTTAGCCAGTACCGGTGGCTGAATAAGTCTCTGCACCATTCCATCAACATCCACATCCGATAAGGTCCTGGAGGATAGGGAAGGAGATCGAGACCTCCTCTCTGAAGGAGACCTGCGAGGAGGAGATACCGGCCTAATGCTAGGCGACCGGCTCCGAGAGAAAAGGAGTCAAAGCAGGTTCCATAGAAACTGACACTTCCTGCGGCCCCAAGGACAATGGAGCTGAGGATGTCATTGAAGATTTAGCTGTTTTCTCTGGCGGCTCCGAGAAGACTGATGGAGCCAGGGATCGCTTTTTAACCTTAGAAGATTTAGCTTTAGATGGGGAAGACTTAAAGCTGGAAGCACTCTCCAAACCCTCCTCGAAGGAGGGTTTCAGAAGTCCCTTCAAAATCAATTTGTTCTTCCTTTCCTGAAGAACACGCGGGCTAAAAGCATGACAAAAACTACACGATTCCTGGAGGTGAATTGCTCCCAGACAGTACACACAAACAGAGTGTCCATGAGTGATAGACATCTTATAACTGCACTTCGTGCACTTCTTAAAGCCCGAGGGCTTATGCTCCTTAGTATCTTTAGACATAGTCACTACAAAAACTGAGTCACTAACCCAACAACCAGACCAACGGTCAACCAGCCACAAGCGCGGGAACAGAACAAACAGACAGTACACCACAAAGACCTCTAACTTAAATGGTCCTAGAACACAAGGTCAAGAAAGAGGACTAGTTCCTCTAAATTAAACTGTCTTAGCCCAAGGGAAGTTAAATTAGCACACAAAGGTAAGCAAGGGGACAGACTAGGTCCTCTAACTGAAATGGGCCTAGCCCGTTGGAAACAGCTAGTGGGATACCACAAGAAACACGCTAATACAAGAAAAAAAAAACTTTTCCACAAACACAGCTCAAAGGTACACACAAATAGCTATGAAAATAGCTTTTTTTGCAAAAACTTCTCTGCTATAAAGATGAAAAGAATACTTGGCCACAGCCAGGAGCGAGACCACGTCCAAGCTACACGAGCGGCAAACGAGATCTGGGGAGAGAGCAGTGCAGCATGGGGTACCATTTTGGCCCAGCCGATTGAAAGACTTAGAGCTAAAGTATGGCCAAGTCGGAGCCGACATTCGGCTCCGAACCCACGGGTAAGAATGTAGGCGAGACTGGACTAAACATCTAAACATCTCAGGGCTTGGTTGTCAAGGCTAGGACCTTAAATATAAATGTGGTCAAATTATGATAGTACGGATATGAAATACAAAACTTCTTGTAGCACAAAATTATACGCCCAGTGCAGTGAAGATGAGAAGGCAGGTTAGGGTTGCAGCTAATGTGCCAGAAATGGAACAATGGCTTAATTACCTGTTGTGCACTTTCAGGTAGTACTTGCTAAAAAACTTCTTGTGGCATGTAGGACACTCCACTGCTTCACCATCTCTCTTTTTACTCGGATGAAATTCACTATCTAAGTTCTGTAAAATCTGCATTGCTCCTTCACTTCCACTCTTCTTGTATTTGCTGGCTTTCCTTTTCTTCTTTATAGTATCTTTCTCTGGAATATAATCTTCATCTGCTTCATCATGGATGCAGGAGTTCTCTTCTGCAATTTCCTCCTCAATGACATGGACAACTTCTGCCTGGCAATTTAAGGAAGAAGGAATAATTACACTCAGTTGTGATGTTGATATGACAGACACACAGTAGTTCAATGCACCAAGACAAAAAAGTACAGTTTTGTACCTACCATAAATGCAGACGTTCGAGTGTATACACTGCTGCAGTCATTACACTTGGGTTATCCTGCCATCAGGCGGTTCCCCAGTCGGCCTGAGTTCCAAAGTCTTGGTCCGGCTTCGGTTGCTGTCGCCTCCTCCCTGACATCAGTGCGACAGGGGTATACATGATGCAGCCAACGCCATTTTCTTCAGTTTTTCTTGCCACAGATATCAGGTGCCTCTAAATAGACAGGCAATTCCAATTGCTAATAACACATACATAAGAAAAGCAAAAAACAACTTACAGCTACCAGCAAATACTCCCCATAGGTAGTAAGGGTAGAAGACATAGGTACGTACCAGCTAGTAAGAGGGGAAGGAGGGAGGGTAACCTGGACTACAGCAGTGTACACACTCGAACATCTACATTTATGGTAGGTGCAAAACTGTACTATGTTCATCGTGTTACACTGCTGCGGTCATTACACTTGGGTAGAATCCCAAAGCTGAGATAGGGTGGCTGGTTCTATAAGGCATTAGGGGTGGCTATAAGGCCCTGCAGCACTGCAGTGGTGAAATCAACTCTGGATTTAGAGTATAGAGGCAGATGGTAATTCTTGGTGAAGGTATGTACAGAACTCCAAGTTGCTGCTTCCAAAATATCCTTGGTAGGTACTCCCCTGAGGTAAGCAGTTGAAGTTGCTGTTGCCCTGGTGGAGTGATATCTAATGCTGCTAGGTACAGGTTTTCCATGGTATGTGCAGCAGAAACGTATACAAATGTCCTACCCGTTTTGAAATAGTCTGTTTTGAAATGAGTTTTCCCTGTGCTCCTGCAGCATAAGCTACCAATAATTGCTCAGATTTTCTGAAAGCTTTGGTTTTGTCCAAGTAGAAGCGTAACTGCCTGTGAATGTCCAAAGAGTGCAGTAGTCTCTCCCCTTTATTCTGTGGTTTAGGGCAAAAAGTTGGCAGGTGAATAGTTTGGTTTAGAGCCACACTGGATACCACCTTTGGCATAAACATAGGGTTAGTTCTTAAAGACACCCTGTCCTGGTGGAAAATGAGGAAAGGTTCCACTGCCATTAGAGCCTATAATTCTGAAACTCTTCGTGCTGATGTTATTGCCAGGAGCAGAGCACTTTTCCAAGAGACATATTTTAATTCTGCTGCGTTAGCTGGCTCAAAAGGAGGCAAAGTTAGTTTTTCCAAAACAAAGTTAAGGTCCCAAGTTGGAGTAGGTGCTCTACGGGGCGGTCTTATGTTTTTAGCCCCTCTGAGGTACTGTTTTAAAAGAGGATTAGAGAAAATTGGTGGATCCGTGTTGTAGTGAGCAGAGATGGCAGAGGCATGGATCTTGATGGATGAGAAGGAGAGGCCTTTGTCCAGCATCTCAGTTAAGTATTGTAGTATCTGAGGAATGTTTGGGACAAGAGGGTCAAGGCTGTGAGCTTGGTTCCAGGCACAGAATCTCTTCCATTTATCTGAATAGGCTTTCCTGGTACTAGGCCTTCTGGCTTCCCGAATGACATCTATAACAGCTTTGGAGAGAGGCATTGCTTGCTTGACTAAGGAATCTTCCATGCAACTAGGTTTAAGGTCTTTAGCTGGCTGTGTAGTATTTGATTGTTGTGCTGAGTCAGCAGATGTGGGATTTGAGGCAAAATCCAGGGTGGTTCTTGTGCTAAGCTCCTTAAGATTGGGTACCAGTGCTGGTGTGGCCAGTCTGGTGCAATCAGGATCATCTTTGGCTATTCTTGCCTGGCTTTTATGAGTACCTTTGGCAGGAGAGGTAGTGGTGGGAAAGCGTATACTTGTAGGCTCTCCCAGCTGAATGAGAGGGCATCCACTTTCCATGCTTGTGGATGATAACTCCTTGCGCAGAAATTTTGTAGCTGGCAGTTTATTGGGGATGCAAACAGATCTATGTCCGGGCTCCACCATTTCTGTGTTGTCATTCTGAATATTTGTGGATTCAATTCCCATTCGTGGGGATTCATGATGTTTCTGCTCAAGTCGTCTGCCAGTGTGTTTTTCTCTCCTGGCAGGAATTGTGCTTGCAGATGAACTTGAAGGTTTATAACTGTGTTCCACAAGGTCATGGCTTGTCTGCATAGGGGGTAGGAGTGAGTGTCCCCTTGCTTGTTTATGTACCACATAACTCTGGTGTTGTCTGTTTTTATCAGTAGTTGTCCTGGATGCAGCAGGTCCTTGAAAGCTATAAGGCCATTTTGTACAGCTAGCATCTCTTTTTGACTGATGTGAAGATGCCTTTGTTCTGTGGGCCACGTGCCCTGAAAACATTTGCCTGCCATGTGTGCTCCCCAGGCGTAATCCAATGCATCTGTTGTCAGTGTTTGCCCTGGCTGTGGGTTGTGCAAAAGGCTGTCCCTTGTTGAGGTGACAAGCTTGAGCCCACCATTGAAACTCCTGTTGAAGGCAAAGGATTAGTGGTACAACTGTTTCCAAACTTTGACAGTGTTGAGACCATACATTCTTTAGGTACCATTGTAGTTTCCTCATATGCAGTTTGGCATATGGAATTAGTAGTATGCAGGATGCCATGTTACCCAAGGCCTGCAGAATTTTTCTTGCAGGGAGTTGGGTCTTTGTTGCTATCAATTGAAAGTATTGAGTCAGTTGTCCTTGCTTGTCTGGCGTGAGATAAGCCATCTGGGCCGTTGTGTTCAAGCTGCCACCCAGGAATATAATCTCTTGTGAGGGCACTAGTTTTGATTTCCTTTCGTTTACTGTGTACCCCAGGCAACGCCAGATGCTTTAGAAGAATGTCCTTGCTCTCTGCTTGAATCAGGCAGTACGGATAAATTTGAATTCCTTTCTGTCTGCAAAATGCAATTACTGGTGCCAGGCACTTTGTGAAGACCCTGGGCGCAATAGATAAGCCAAAGGGCAGTGCAGAGAATTGGTAGTGCATTGAACCAGCTATGAATCTGAGGTATCTTCTGCAGTTGTGTCTGATAGGGACATGCAGGTATGCCTCCTTGAGGTCCAAAGTCACAAGCCAAGCTTTCTTGCCCAGCATGGGAAGAAGCTGCTGTAATGTCAACATTTTGAATTCCAGAACATCCAGGTAAGTGTTTAGAGATGAAAGATCCAGAATGGGCCTCCAGGCTTTGTCCTTTCTGGGTACCAGAAAGAGTCTTGAGTAAAATCCTTGTCCTTGCTCCTGTGATGGTACCTTTTGAATAGCTCTCATATCCATGAGTGCTGTAATTTGTTTTTGAGCCTCTGCCCATTGATTTGGCGGCAGATTTGGCATTCCTTTTAACCTTGGCAGAGTGTGAAAGTGGAACCTGTAACCTTGGAATACAATGTTGAGAACCCATTTGTCCTTGGTGATCATTTGCCAATTGTGGTAGAAGAGTGCCAGATTTCCTCCCACGGGGGCTGCCAAGAGGGATTTGTTTGGCAGCTGTAGTGGGAAGTCATTGGAGCTGCTTTTTATATGGTTGGGGCCTGTCTTCCCCTTCTTTCTGGCCTGATGCAACCCATTGTCTAGGCCTATAAGGACCTTGTGTTTGACCTCTACCTCTTGGACGTCTGTATCTTCCCCTTTGAGGTCTGTCTGTAATTGGAAAGGACCAATTCTTAGTTGGTCAGTTTCTGCTAAATCTAGGAGGCTGAACCTGCAAGAAATCCTTCACCGTTTACATAGATTTTGCCTTATCCTCCATTTTCTTTAATACCTCTTCTGCCTTAACTCCAAATAACACATCCTGCTGCAAAGGTGCATCCAATAATTTTGCTTTAACATGATCTGGTAACGTATGTTCTTTTAACCAAGCATGTCTTCTAATGACAGAGCCTGTAACTGCTGCTCTGCAGGAGGCCTCTAGAGAATCAAAACCGCATTGCAAAGTATGCTTTCCCACTTGTTCAGCTGCATGCAATAAATCCTGCATTTCTTTAAAATTAGGAGGATCCGATTCTGGAAGCATTTTCTGTTTTAACTGAGACAGTAAAAACTGCTGATATTTTAGCATGTGAAATTTAAGGCTCTCATTGCTAAAGTTGCAGACGTATATACTTTCTTTCCCCATCTGTCTAATGCTCTGGGATCTCTGTCAGAGGGAACTGGATTCTTGGCTGATGAGGCCTTAACTCCTTTGGGTCCCTGAGAAACAGTTTCAGGGTCAGCTACACGGCTTTTATACAGAAATTTATGTGAGTCAGGGACTCTGTAGTATCTTGTCAGGTTTAACAGGGGCTGGAGGTAAGGAATCAGGATTTAAGCTGGATTCAGTATACACATCATCCACAATATCTAACACTAGCGGAACAGTAAGGGGTCTGTGCTGAGGTAATAAAAGGAAGTCTCTGAGCCTTTTCTTGGATTCTGAGTAATCCTGGCCTTCCCAGTGGAAATGCTCCCTCATGGTATGTAGGGTTTCCCCAAAGGAGTAGTCTTCAGGCGGTGAGGCTGATGGAATTGATTCCTCAGCATCATAATCCTCATAAGGGGGTAAAGAGTATCCTAGGTCTGAGGATGAATCAGAAGAGATGGACACCTAGTCAGATGAGTCATAGTCTGCATCCTGTCTATGCCTTTTATCAGGAGGGGGATGGGACCCCCCCGATCAGAGTGATTAGGTCTTCGGCCATTTTGAGCATTTGTTTCTTAGGCATGGAGGCCTGTCCTGGAGAATGCTGTATTTGTTTCTTTGATTTTAAAGGAGGCTTAGACTTAGCTGACGGTTTAATGCTTAACTGAGTAGGTCTGAAGACACCCTCTGAAGCTGTGGGTTGCTCAGCTACTCCGGATCCCTCTGAAAGGTTAGTCTCGGTAGGCTGAATAACTTGAGTGTCCGAAGGCCCAGCCATCTCCACGTGGGAGTCAGAAGCGGCCTGTGGTTCTACAGAAGCGGTCGTCAGGGGCTGCGAAGGTGCCTAGCTGAAAACCGGAGAACCGGCAACTGGCCTAGAAGAGGCTTTGTCGTCAGTTTTAGGCCTCGGATGCCTATCCTTGTCTTTGCGCTTTTTGTGTATTCCGGTCGTCGGAAGTTCCGACGGCATGGTATAATTGAATTTTCTACCAAAATAATGTTGGGCAAAATCAAACTGGCTTTTAATAGTGCACTTGTTAAACCTAGCACAAAACCAACAACCAGTGACGTTGTGGTCTGGGCCTAGGTATGGGATACAATAGGAATGGAAATCCTTATGAGGTATTTGCTTCCCACAAGAAATACAGTTATTAACTTTTACTGACATCTGTCTGAGGCAAGAAAAAGTTTCCCCAACGGGGTACTTAGCTTTGTAGAAGACTTCGGTTCTGGATTCAGAATGAAAATCTCAGGAGATGGCTGACCGGCACTTGCGAACTGCTTTTGCTTCAGGCACTGCGCGGCAAGAAAGACTGAAGAAAATGGCGTCGGCTGCATCTTATATACCCCTGTCGCACTGACATCAGGGAGGAGGTGACAGCAACCGACACTGGACCAAGACTTTGGAACTCAGGCCGACTGGGGAACCGCCTGATGGCAAGATAACCCAAGTGTAATGACTGCAGCAGTGTAACATGAACATCACAATCAATTTCCAGCAAAATATTTTGCCTTCCTACATGCTTCAAACTGCAAAACCTAAATGTGTTGCATTGTTTTTAGAAAGTCCTTCTATATTCCACAGCTTATAAACAAAGGAATTATGTTTAGATCTAGTGATGTTACTGTCCCCCTTACTCAGCCCTCATTAGGCCAGTCATTGAATATAATGCCCTCTGTGGCATGTATCTGTCCAGACACATGCAACAACTGGAACACTAACAGATGTACCTTACTAAAAAGGATACAAGGCCTAAACAACATGTCCTACATGGACCGACCCATAGCCCTAATGGATAAAGGCATCTCCTAAATGCTTTATCTCATGCATGGGTCCCCTGAAATTATCTATGGTATGATCCCAGTTATTCTCATTTAGGTAATATATACCTATCAACCATGGTATGGGTAAGGCCAATCTGTAACCAAATGTGACAAGTTATTTCGAGCAAAAAAAAGGAAACTGGCAAGGCTTAACATGGCCTGTAAGGGTAACGAGCCTAGTATTTACATGTGAACCTATAAAAACATATAATCATTTCAGCTATGAGCCAAGAAAAGCCAGGCATCTTTAATGCCTACATTGAATGCAAGACTCTGTGTAGGCGACTTCTAGGAACTTAACCTCTGTCTCTCTGGTAGCAGGGTAAATAAGTATGGAGTTAGAGACAGGTTCATATGGATTGAAAGTCCAGTACAGTGAAAATGCAAGTGCAAATGTAAGGATTAATTATGACAGATGTACTATCCTATACTCCAGTACATTAAAGTGAACCCAAGGTTGCTACACCTCAGAGTATTCCCTTTACTATGAGGTAGAGCAATGCAGAAATTAGTAAGCATATGTAGCAGGGATATAGGGGCAAAAAACCCTCTTTGGAGGTGCAGAATGGAGGCATGCAAAAACATTTAAACGGCTTTGCAGCAATTTTTGTCACTCACCATTTTTCAGAGACAATCAAACTTAAATGTTCACAGGTGCAGGGCTTGGAATTATGGGTCTCACATTTCTTATTAGTCATTACAGACCATATAATCTACCAAGCAAACTCTTGCTACAGGACTCAGAGATTCAATTTACAAGTATATAAGGAAGTACAAGTGACACTTGCAAATCCTTTACTCCCTTACACTCCTACCGTTCTGTGTTAGAGCAGTGACCTAGTAAACAAGTGGTCATGAGTTCAAATGTTACTGAAGAGTCCATTTGGGTTTGCATCTAGCAACTGGGGGGTGCCTGCTAGTTTATATGGTTAGTGTGGCACTAATAATATCAAGGCTGTGGATTTGATCCACACGTGGCGGACCTTTAAACAATGTCAGTGATGAAGCAAGCTGCACACTTGACTTTCCTGCAAGAAGATCAGAAGGCTGTGGATTCTGATCCCTCACCAGGTGCTTGATTTTACTGGTTCTTAGCTTGAGCTGTGGATCACTCAATACTGCATATCTTGACTAAGACAGAATATGAGAAAGCAACTCTTTCCCCAAGTCCTTTTTCTATCAGAGTCTAGACTACACTTGTGAGGATTTGCTTGCTTGAATTTTCCTGGAGTGTTAACTTGTTTTATAAAAGGAATAGCAAAGTTTTTCATTCCAAACATATGTCTGAAGGCAGTGGATTCCATCTGAACCTTTGTTTATTAACCTGCCCTCATTTTGACTGTGACCACATGGATTTTAAACCTGGATGGCAGCACAGTTTGCCATTCATTTTGGCTGAGCATTGTGCAGCAGTCTGCAGGAATTTCAGCAACTAGTCAGCAACCCCTACCATTTGCTGTACAGATGCTATTCTTCTCTCTCTGATTAGCTATTAAATACTACCTCCCAGTACCAGGTAATTCCCTCTCTCCCTTGAGAGATCTATATCGCACAATGCAAACTTCTTACACTTGTCTACTTGGTGTGGACAGGATTATAAAAGTACTGAGTAGCTCTGAACAGTGCCTTATGCACCTGTACATCTGTGTCGCACCATATCCTAACAGAATCTGCTGCTCAATCCATTGCCAACTGCTGCTTTGTTGCATCATGTAGTGACTTGCAGAGTTGGATTCTCACCCGACCACTGATCCTACTGTCCACAGCTATTTTATATATCCCATAACTGCATCACAGTATGCAATTGCCGGCAGCAAAGAAAGCTTCTCTTGTTTTGCTCTATTATTCCTTCTGGTGTTATGATGGTTTTGCTTTTAGAACTTTTTTTTCTTCTCTTAAGTTATCTATACATTACCCAGTACTATTTTTTGCATTTTTTTTCTAGTTGTTAACTTCTGTTCTGTTATTACTGCTAATCTCTGCCCTGCTGTTATATTTAACCCAACAAATGCAACTAGTATACAAACTTCACTGCCAGTTATTTGTATTAGTAAGCCTTAGCTCCATGCATTTTCTCTACCAATTTCTCATATCTTTCACGGGTCTACATTAGATAATTGACACCATATGATCGAACTTTTAAAAGTTCGATTATCTAATTAAAAAAATAAATAAACTACACAAATAACCTACCTGAACGTTTTAAGCAGGGTGGCAAGCCCCCCTGCACCCTCCACACCCCCGCTCTTTAAATATACCAACTCTGAGGTCGCACTACAGTGCAGAAAAGGGAAATCTTCCCATTCCGCGCTGTAGAGAGATCTCCATTAAAACGTTCAAACTTTCAAAAATTTGATCATATGGTGTTGATCATATGACACTCGAACTTTTGAAAGTTCGATCATACAAAATATAGACCAGTCTTTGACAAGTACCTAATTGCCCCCCTGACTATGCTATTAGATTGTTCCCTCACCACACCATTCTTTAACACTTCCCTTTATCTTGATATCAGTACTCTAATACACTTTAACTCCTAGAGATACTCAAATATATTACAAGCAACATAATGTCTATTGTCTTGGAGTCACGAGCTGCTCATATTCAGACACATTTCTACCCAATCTGTGACAGATACAACTGCAGTCTCAGACTGGAGAGACCTATCAAGCACTGTCAGTAACAGCAGCATACTACTACATTTACTTATGCTGTGTTAGCAAAAAAATAATCCCTATTTATATCCCCTAGACATCTACTTAGAAAAGTTTAGCCGTCTAGGGACACGCAGACAGCCACACCAACTCCAGTACCTTCATATACAAGATATCACCTAGAAATGTTTAGACATCCAAGGATACACAGATAGCTACACCAACTCCTGCACCTTCATATACATACAGGGAATTACCAAGACTGAAAGCCTGAGCTCTTAAGGTCACACACGCCTGCTTTGAATAACAAGTTCCTTGTTATAGGTGATTACATTGTCAAACACACTGACATTGCACTTATCAGACTGGATATGGACAGGGTTACAGTCAGCTCTCTCTCTGGTGCTAGGATGATGAATGTTACAGTGGGCCTTCGCTATCGTAAATATATGACCTTGCTGTCACCCCAGCTAGGGTGAACAACCCCAAGCACACTAAGGAAGTTCCAGTAGCTACAACTCAGCTCACCACTTAGGTCTCCAAGGAAGGAGAATCACAAATGTTGAACAATATTCTTCCCTCACCAAGCATGACACCAAAGTTGAGAGAGATAAAATTAGTTACAAATGGCTACAAATGATTGGCTTTTTAACTGGTGTTGTTCTAGGAGAATCCCATAAGCATCTTTCTGGGACCAAATGGTCAACCGATCCTAAGGCTTTACAAAAGATGAACTGCACCTCAACACAACTTCCACATACTGGCCAGCACTTTTGCCTCTCCCACAGTGCCTTTTTTGTAGATAAAGTCTAACCTACCACCAATACCTAGATATCAAATTCCAATTCAAATATCATCATTGTTCTGCTCAGTGCTAGGAGCTTCAACAACAAACTGTTTCAGCTACAAGCCCACTTCATTCTAAAAGACATCATATGTAGTTACTAAGATTCAGACCAGCAGCAGCAGCACTCCCTCCTTACCAGGGTGCTGTACTCTAGCATGCTTTCAGTGTCACTGGGAACTGTGGGGGCATATCCACATCTGGTAAGAACCCACCTGGCTTGCATCAAAATCTTGGAGACCTACTAAGAACTTCAAGAAGTCCTCGTGTGCTCTCAATAAAATGGTCTACCACATCACTGCTAAGCACAAGTCACTTTCCATCTCCCCTTCAGAGAATAACAGCCACTGAAGTCGGTTCAAAAAGCTACTTCCTAAGTCAAATACCCTTATTATGACAGACTTTAATTACCATTCGGGCTAACCTACACAAATGCCAATATGCACACCCAAGATTCCTTGAGTTTGTGTCAGCTCTCTAGTGCAAACTGCCTCAGCCTGTACCAGTGGTACTAACCTTCATTATCTTGTCCTTACTGTTCCCTGACCTGTAACCACCTTGTTTGTCACTTGCGCCTTAGTTCAATCAAATCTCATTGTTGTAACTTTCACTCTTCATACAAGTTTTCCCCATTCATAAAAACTCTGCTGTATTTTTGCACTATTCAAAAAGTAAAGTTACTGCTACTTGCCAATATCCTGGGCAAACACAGCAACCATATTCCAAAAAACAAACCAACTCATGCTACTGGTGGCCAAAATGGAATTTCTACAAAATGAAAATCACAATCTAATCCAACAGTAATGGAAGTATTGAATACTGTAAAGGAGATTTGAGTTGGGATTTTCAGAAAGGAGAAGGAGCACGTCATCAAACAAATAAATGGAAACTGTGTGAACAATACATGCAGAGTAATGCTTAGGAGGAAGAATGAACTACAGTTTGCTTTATAGATGCTAATCTATTTTTCTATGTAACTGGCTTTTAAGAATTACCTCCCAATACAATGCAAAGTATACTTGTTTACTTAAACTTAACACAACAGTGGACATTCTAATAGATCACTGTTGCAATAACCTAAGCTGTATGGGTTCTACCCGTTGTGAATGGCCAAATTTCCAAAGGATAAGGAGGGGGTGTTGCACTCTTATTCAAAGATCACCTTATACTGGACCTCTCCATACCCGAATTTGATAATGCAAAATTAATATTTGCCAAGTTAACAATTAACCCCAAAACACCTCAATATCATAGCTGGATATATTTCAAGTTACAATATAGCCACACTTGAAAGTATACTACGATGGATCTCCATATCTCTCCCACAAGAGACTATACTAATGGGCAACTTTAATACTGATTGGCTCCTTTGCTCTTCTCCAAACCCTACATCCCATGTACACTTCTACGGCTTCACCCAACTCATCACATCTCCCACTAGGACTGATAAAATTTCTAAGTGTCAATCTATCCTTGATTGGATTTTGCTTAGCAACTCCAATCTCTCATCCCACTCAGGCTGCCTCACTGGCTGCCTTAGTGACAGCAACGCAACCTTTCTCCTAAGAAACAGCATTCATCAAAACTGCCAGCCCTCCATCCGTCTAATCAGGAAAAACAGAAAAACTTGATCCAAACAGGTTTATCTCTGCCCTAAAAAGCTGTAATTGGGAACCTCTCAAGCACCTGCCTCTAAAAGAATCCATTCTCTCCTTTAACTCCATCTTCCTAAACATACTCGACTATCATGCCACCCTAGTAAAGAATCCAGATCCCAACTGAGAAACAGAAATAAAGTCTGGGAACAATATTGTAAAACCAAATCCCATATAACTAAACAAACCTTCCTAAAACTCCGAAATAAAGAAAAAAAACACTAGTAAAATTAGACAAAAGCAACTACTATTACAACATACAGAATAAACATTAAAATAACCCTCAAAAATTCTGGGCAGAGGTCAATACACTGCATTCTGGAAAAACAACCACTCCCACCCCAACAATAGCCAACAACTCCATGAACTAAGCCACTCAATTTAATACTTACTTCACAGAATCAATTCAACAACTTGCAATGACCCAGAACAGCCCCAACCACACCCTTCCTACCCCAAATCACAACGGTTTACACTCTGCCAAAAACAACCAGTTTACACTAAACCCAGTCTCCACCAACACCATCACAAAAAATACTAAATGGGGGGGTGGCTAAGAAGTAGACTGGTTGGCAGCATCTTTTCCTCAGCTCTAGACTCAAAAGATATTTCTGAAAGGAAAGTTTAAAAAACAGATATCGTAGACAAACCCAGTTTGCTGATTTACTTCTACTAATATCACTAGAAGTCTACATTGTAAAATTTTGGCTTTAATCACTATTTTTCCTGTCAAAAATAAGAAGAAAGGTACCGGAAATTATCTTTTCTAAGAATAACACACAGGACCAGATGATGAGAAAGGAGATGCAGTCTTTATTAACTGCTATACAGGATTTATCAGTGACATTTAATAAAATGAATACCAAACTGGACACTTTTGAAGAGATCTACAAAACAAATACAGCAACTACAAGAAATAATGACACAACAGAAGTTTCAAATAGCAGACACAGAAACATCCCTAAATGATATTGAGGGCAGACTCTCGGAACAAGAACTTCAATTACATTTTTTATCAAAACAAAATGCTTCATTACAAAATAAAATAGAGGATCTAGAGAACATGTCCAGATGAAATAACCTCTGTATCTATGGGTTGCCGGAGAAAAGAGTGTGAGATAACAAGGTGACTTTCCTTACTACTTGGTTCCCAGAAGTTTTAAAATTGCCTGAAGCTCTTTCTAATGGAATTGAAAGAGGTCATAGATCCTTAAGACCATTAAATAAAAAAATAACCAGAGATCAATAATAGTATTTTTTTTTCATCACAGGATGAGGAACTTATTTTACAGACATGATGGTCAACTTGTCCAGTTAAATACAAAGACAATATAATCAGATTTGATAATGATTATTCTGCTGGAGTTATAACTGCAAGAAAAGACAGTCTCCCTCTGATAAATGAACTGAAAAAAGGCAACTTGAAGTGCACCTTCTGTTCCCTGCAAGAAAAAGCCGTTATGTCTTACCATAACATTCCATCTGTATTGTTGATCCACGTTCAGTCATTACACCTGGGTATTGGTTCCGACCTCGGAACCGAGCCGGCCATCTTCCAAGCTCGCGACAGCCACAAACTCTTGAGCTAAACTCTTACCCACAATTCCCCTCTCCCTGTTACCTCAGATCGAGTTTACAAGTCAAAGGAAGTAGAGGCTACCTCTGGTCAAAGAACCTAACGGAACTGGATGATGAGATCCACTATAAGCCTCGGGAGGAGGAACGAGGGAGGGTCGTAATGACTGAATTAGGATCAACAATACAGATGGAATGTTATGGTAAGACATAACTTCTTTATCTGATATTGTTAATCCTCGTTCATTCCTTACACCTGGGACAGAGTCCCCACCTACCTTTATTCTTGGGAGGCTCTCATGGAAGGACATTCCTGAGCACCATTGAACCAAAGGAAGCTCTTCCTCTGGAGGCCAAATCCAATTTGTAATGGTTGATGAAGGTATGAAGTTTAGCCCAAGTTGCAGCTGCACAAATATCATGTAAAGAAGCTCTAGCATGGAAGGCAGCAGACGTTGCTACCGACCTAGTGGAATGAGCCCTGACGGCTGAAGGCAGAGGGATATTGTGAGTTTTGTAAATAAATGTTACACAGTCTCTTAACCATTTAGCCAATGTGACCTTACAAACAGCACATCCAATTCTAGGGCCAAAATAGGCCAGGAATAGTTGATCTGATTTGCGAGAAGCCTTTGTTCTGTCCAGATAGAAACAAATTTGTCTGTGAATGTCAAGGGTATGAAGACAATACTCTCCTCTGTTAGAATGATTGGGAAAGAAAACTGGCAATTCAATGGATTGGTTAATGGACATGTCAGAGATCACTTTAGACAGGAAGGAAGGATTAGTTCCTCAATGACACCCTATCTTTATGAAAAATTAAGTAGGGCCGTTTGATGTACAAAGCTTGAAGTTCACAGATACGTCTGGCAGAAGTAATGGCGACCAAGAGTTTTCCAGGAAAGAAACTTGAGGTCGCATGAAAAGGCTGGTTAAAAAGGAGCTGTAGTCAACGCTTGCAGAACTAAGGACAGACCCCATGGCTGACTAGGTTCTCTAAAAGGGGGTTTCAAATGATTTATGCCTTTTAGAAAGTTCTTGCATAATTTGTGTGACATAAGAGAAGAGTTATGGACACCACTGTGAAAATTAGATATCGCGGCCAAGTGAACTCGAATGGTAGAAGCAGAGAGACCAGATTGAAATAAACTGGACAGGTACTCTAGTACTACCGGCAGTGGCGCTGAAAAAGGGTCTATCCATTTTTCCTTCAGCCAAATGGTAAACCTTTTCCACTTGCTGAGATAAATAGTTCTGGTGGAAGACTTATGAGACGCAATAAGAATGTCACGTACTGGGGAAGAAAGATCAGCCTGCCTGGCAATCAATGGAAGTGGAGGAGCCATGCTGTGAGCTTCAGGCTGTTCAGGTTGGGGTGAATCACGTTCTGCGGATGGGAGATCAAATCCGGAGATGGATCGAGAATCCATGGTTGATCTAGCAGGTGAGGCCATAAGAAAGGAAATCAAATTTGACGAGGCCAATATGGCGCTATGAGGATTATCTTGCTCTTCAACCAGTGGGCTTTCTTCAGGAACTGGGGAATGAGAGGAAGAGGGGGAAAAGCATAAAGCAGACACGAGGGCCAATCGTGGACTAGAGCATCCCTGGGTGACTGTCCCCGAGGGGGAATCAGAGCGAAGTAATTGCTGCATTTGTAGTTGGTTGGGGAGGCAAAGAGGTAGCAGCAAGGGAAACCCCAGCGGTCGAAAATCTTCGCCACTATAAGAGGATTCAGAGACCACTCATTCAGTTGCAGAATGCACCTGCTCAATCTGTCTGCTATCACGTTGGAACTCCCGGGGATGTGCGTTGCTATTAGAAAGCAGTTGGTAGCCATCACCCATTGCCATATCCTCATGGCCTCTCAACAACGTGGGTAGGATTTGGTTCTGGCTTGTTTGTTGATGTACCAGACTACAGCCATGTTGTTCGATTGAATAGTAATAGTCCCCGACGGAAGGAGGGGATGAAATGCTTGCAATGCTAGAAGCACCGCCCTCAGTTCTAGGACATTTATATGCAGATGAGCCTCTAATTCCGACCACATGTCTTGGACTGTCTTCCCCTGAAAAAGCCCCCCCACCCCATCAGGGAGGCGTCCGTGGTCACTGTGGCTTTGGGCTGTTGGGATGTGAAGGGGCGAGACCATTGTGACGGGTTCTGCGACATCCACCAAATCAAGTCTTGTTTGCATTGAGTTACCCAAATCTGGGATGATAGAGGGAACTGAAAGGGGTACCACTGGGTGAGTAGTAACCATTGCAAAAGCCTCATGTGGAACTTTGTGAGGGGGGACAATGGTGATGGAAGCTGCCATGGAACCCAACAGTTGGAGATGTGCTGTCGATCTTTCCCTTAAGAGGATGGGTATAAGTTGTTGTTTTATCCTTAAGATTCTGTGCTCTGGAATCGATGCTGTGCAGTTCTTTGCATCCAACAGGACCCCAATAAATTCTATGGACTGGGATCGGAATAGGTTGGATTTTTACCAGTTTATAGTTATACCTAACCTTTCTGCAGTATGAAGAGAGTATGCCAAGGCTTTTTCTAATAGATGCCCGGAGGGGGCGGTGATGAGCCAGTCGTCCAGATATGGAAACACCCGGAATCCTTGCAGTCGCAGGTGAGCCGCGACAACTGCCATTCATTTGGTGAACACTCTGGGGGCTGTAGAGAGTCCGAAGGGCAGTACTCCGAACTGGTAATGACTGGCTCCCGCACAGAAGCGAAGGAATCTTCTCGATGGTCTGTCCACCTTTATGTGGTAGTACGCATCTTGAAGATCTATAGAGCACATCCAATCGCCTGCCTCCAAGAGTGGGAGGATAGACTGTATTGTGACCATCCGGAATTTCTGTACTTCTACGAATTTGTTTAGCACACTGAGATCCAAAAGTGGTCTCCAGTCCCCAGTCTTTTTTGGCACTAAAAATAATCTTGAGTAGAATCCGGATCCTATCTGGTCTGGTGGGACTATTAGGATGACTCTTTTCCTTAGAAGCTTTGAAATCTCTACTGCTGCTTCTACCCTTTGACTGGGTGGAATGTCGGGTAAGTTCCTTAGTGGGGCGGGACAAAGGTCAAAGGGAACATGATAACCTCTGGTTATAATCTCTTGTACCCAAGAATCGGTGGTAATGGTTAGCCAGGCAGAAGGGTACAAAGAGAAATGACCCCCAACCGCTTCCAAAGGAAAGCAGTTGGGCCGCTCTATCAGGAACGCTGGTAAGACTGGCCAGAGAAAGAATCTCTGGAACCCTGGTTACGTAGACCTCCCCTGCCCTGAAAGGGGCATCTTCCATATGAGTTTCACGCTCTGCCTCTAGGGGAAAACTCGGCTCGTGTGTCCCGGAAATAACCCTGAGACTTTTTGTGCCACATCTTCTTACTCTTCTGGTTTCAGAAGAAAGCCGGTTGAGGGGAAGAATAGCGGACCCCCACGGCAGAAAGGGTCTTATCATCCTGTTCACACCTAGCCAGTGTGTGTCTTTAACCTTGGGTCCAAATAACAAAGACACTTCAATGGGAGCATTCAGAAAGGAAGCCTTGAAAGGTTCCGCAAAATCACACAAGCACATCCCGGCATACTGTCTCATGACTACACCTGCACCCGCTGCTCTAGCTGCTCCTTCTAATGTGTGAGAAATCAGGCGCAAGGAGGAGTTAGAAATCGATTCAAGGGTGGCTAACGGTGAGGCCACTTTGTCCCGGACCTCATCAGACAGCTTCGGCCAAGGTTTCAGACAGCTCAGAAATTAAGTCTCTTTGAAGCCTGGTAGACTGTGCCATATAATTCAGGGACCTGACTGCAAAGGCCGCTGATGCAAAGGTACGCTTCCCTAATCTGTCCAGCGCCCGGGACTCTGTTGGGTGGGTGGACAGTCTGGCTTTCTTCTGCCAGATCCTTTTTTGTTGGGGCCACCACCACCAAGGCATCTACAGGAAGACTTTTGGACCAGTGAGACTCACTATCTGGAGGGGACAGGATTTTATCTGGCCTGCGAGGAATAGTGTCATCAGCGTCAGGAGCCTTCCATGCACGCTGTACGACGAGCTGGACAAGGTCGGCAGGTGGAATAACCCAAGAGGTAGGGAGTTGGGCACGAAAGGCCTGCAGGAACACAGACTCTTCAGAGGTCGGGTTAGAGGGCCACCAATCACCTCTCTGCTTAAGTATTTCGAGGATATCTCCAAATGATACCTCAGAGGGTGACCGAGGGGACCCTTCCCCATCATCAAAGTCTGTGTCTTCCGTGAGGGACTCTTCTGGAGAGTCCACGTGCTTCCTCTTACATGAACTCTTGCAATGAACTTCCTCAGGGGGAGGATCTGGGGAAGACAACGCAAAAACACCATTAACTGGGAAAACTACTCGTGTACCAACTCTTTTGCTCAACGTTTTCTAGAATTCATAAATTCCAACACCTTGGATCAACTTATTCACACCCCCACCACGGGCAGCAATATCCTAGACCTGGTCATTACCAACATGGGAAACCGGTGTTCCACACCAGAGGTCAATTCCTCGTTGGTCAGATCCGACCACAAACTAATCGGCCAAGACATCCACATCCCACCCCCAGTTAGGGAAACCACTGTAAAAAAAACTTCTCCAAAGCCAACTTCACACTTCTTAAGATGGAAGTGGCAAACTTCATGACACCCATGCAGACGGACAATAGAGGTATGACTGCCGAATCCTACACAAATGCACTTTATAAGCACTTACACAAGTGCGTGGATCATGCTATCCCTAATAGAACCAAGATGTTATCCTCCTAAAAAAGGAAGCCAATCTGGTGGTCCTCTGCCATAAACAAACTCTACAACAGAAGAAACTGTTGCAAAAAATAGTAAAATCCCATGACTGGAGGAACTCCCTGGTCAACCTCAGTAAGAAGCTGAGATCCCTCCTAAAATCCTCCAAAGCTAGTTACGAAAACAAAATTGCCACTGACTCTAAAGACAACCACAAAGCATTCTACAGCTATGTCAAGAATCTAAATGGGAACACTCAGATCTGCTCTGAGTTACAGCACAATGGCACTAAATATACAGAACCAACTGACATTGCCAACATCCTAGCAGATAGGTTCAGTGCTAACTTTACCCCCCCTCTCACCCCCTAGAGGGCCCATCTCTATACCGGAAGAATGCAAAGTTCCTATAATCACGGCTGCACAGGTAAAAAAAAACACTCTCCAAAGCCAAGAACACAGCATCCATGGGACCTGACAATATCCCAGGCTGCGTTCTACATGAACTACAGAATGAATTGGCACCCTACCTAAGTACCATGTTCAATCACAGCCACACCTCAGGCTTTGTACCCACTGAATGGCACACCGCGACGGTTATCCCACTCCACAAAGGGGGAGCTACGACGGATCCCGGGAACTACCACCCCATTAGCCTGACGAGCCTGGTCTGCAAGGCCATGGAACGTATCATCGTGGAACTCATAAACAAAGACATTGGTAATCTCCAAACTCTAGACCCTACCCAGTTTGGATTTGTAAACAGCAGATCATGTCTCCTAAACCTGATTGACTTCTTTGAAGCAGTCACCAAAGCCATAGATGAGGGTAAAATGGTTCACACAGTTTATCTAGATCTCGCCAAGGCTTTCAACACCATCCCCCACTCTGGAATTATAGATAAGCTCAATAAACTAGGTATAAATCCCTATGTCACAAGATGGGTTGCCAACTAGCTCACGGACAGAACCCACACTGTGAAAGTAGCGGATTCCAAATCCAACATCAGACCAATGACAAGTGGAGTACCACAGGGTTCAGTCCTGGGTCCTCTCCTATTTGGTATCTACTTCTCTGAAGTGCAGACCAACACAGAAGGTCTTTGGCTAACAAAGTTTGCAGATGACTGCAAACTAGGAGCCATAATCGAAACTCCTAATGATGTGTACAAACTACAAAAGGGCTTCACTGACACAGATACCTGGTGTCAAAGCCATGGCCTGAAGCTCAATGCCAAAAAGTGTACTGTCATGCCCTTTGGTAAACACTCTGCACCCATGAACTACCACATAGCTGGTAGTCTACTTAATGCCGAAAATGTGATGAGACCTTGGGACACAGGTGGACAGTAGTCTCTCCTTTGATAATCACATTGCCACAGTGGTCAGGAAATCCTTCTACGTGGCTCATCTCATCACAAAAGGATTCTCATCCAGAAAAAAAGAGGTCATTGTTCCCCTCTACTCATCACTCATTAGACCCATTATAGAGTACAATGCCCCTTTTGGTATGTACCTCACAAGACATCTACAACAACTGGAAAGACCACAGAAATAACTCACAAAGAGGATTACTGGCCTCAAACAGATGCCCTATGCAGACAGTCTCAAAAAACTACAGCTTTACTCCATCGCATATCACCTACTCAGGGGCGATCTCTGCCTAACATACAAAGCTATGTCAAACCCAGAGCTGTTGGACATGCTCCACTTAAAGAAATCCCAATCCCTCCGAGCTACACGCTCTAGGGACCTAAACCTTGTCACCACAATAAACAGAACATGCTGGAGGGATAGATTCCTGTCCCAGAGACTTCCCATACTCTGGAACAGACTACCTAGCTATGTCAAACAGAGCTCCTCATTAGCACTCTTCAAGAAAAATCTTGATGATTGAATGGGAAATTCACCCCGGGGATCACTTCTGTGGCTCTGCTCGACAGGGGCACAGTAAAATAAATTTTCTTGGGTGGCGAAAGCCAGGGTACATTTTCTGGCTAGGCTTGTATGGGCCCTAGGGCCGATAGCCTAGTACCTACCTACCTATAAAAGGGGTCTCCAGTGGGAGTGTGTCCTGAAGCCCTTGTACCCGGTGTCTGCCAGGGGTGCCCTGTGTAAATTGCGGTCCAGAGGAGGACGGAGGCACTGATAGCACAGGATCGCCAACAGACGTAAGAGCCTTCTCCATGAGTTGGAAGGCTGGTCCACCCGAGGAGGTCACACCCCACTCAAGCAAATCAGCCCACCGACTCAAAGTCCCTGGATGGCTGTGAAAAACATGAGTACGTACGTCACAGCTAGTATCCAGGGCAATGGCTGGAGTGACAAGTCTCTCCTGCCACAAACGCAACTGCGACTCCTTAGAGAGTTCCATGAAAGGAGCCGAAGTGAGGGAAGTCTGTGCTACAGCAGGGGGCTTCAAAGGCAATGAAGGAGGAGAATAAGTAGAAGTCCTTGGATAAGGGTGTTCACCTCCAAAGGAAGAGTAGTCCCTGGAGGGTGGGATACCGCTGGCCAAAAGCAATTGATCCACAAGGCGCACTACATCATGTTCAGAGAGGCTTCTAGTGGATCTCATAGACATAGCTGAAGGGGAGACATGTCTACCCAAGAATGCAGGAAAGTCGGTGCCCACAAAGGGGTCTTTGGACGATGCTAAAATAGGGGTCTGCACTGAAAACAATGGAGCCATTAAGGCTTATACTACTGGTGTCTGCACCGAAGGGATCATCGACGCCAAAGGTAAGGTCTGCACCAACGAGGTCGGTGCCGATGTGGTAGTCGGCACTATGGTATGTGCGGAAAGAGTCTGTGCAGAAAACGAAGTGGTCGGTGCCGTGAAAGTTGTCAGAGTCTAAGCAGAAGCGGGCGTCAGAACAGTAGATGCCGGAAGGGTCTGCATCGTGGAAAACATCAGTGCCGGTTAAGCAGTCTGAACAGAGGAGCCCCTCGGTTCCGATGAGGTATAGGGCACAAAACTCGCTTCCGAAGTAATGTGTGGTTCCGAAGGCTTCGGTGCTGAAGATCTAAGCACCGAAAGCCTCAGGGTCGAGGAGTCAAATCCGGACTAGAAAGTTTGGCCTTCTTAGGTCTTGGTCCCTGGTTGTCCCCAGCAGGAGACGACGGGAGAGACTTGGCCTTTTTGTGTTCATCTCTTTTCTTGTGGGAACTAGGAGGGGTTGAAGCCTCCGACCCAGAAATAGCCTCCGAAAGGAAAGAGTTAAGTAGTCCTTTTAAAATCACTTTATTTTTCCTTTCCACCAAAGTCCTGTTAGAAAAATTAGCACAGATCCCGCAAGGCGGGTCAACAGTCAAGTGAGGCACACCCAAACAGTAAACACATAACGCATGTGCATCCGAAATAGGCCCACAATCCACACATCTTTTAAATCCTGGACCACTTTTTTTCTCTGCCATGATAGGAGGAAGAAAGGAAAAAAAGGAAGAGGTACCAGAGGGATAGATTACTGTCCCAGAGACTTCCCATACTCTGGAATAAACTACCTATCTATATCAAACAAAGCTCCTCATTAGCACTCTTCAAGAAAAATCTTGATGATTGGATGGGAAATAGGAAATTCACCCTGGGGATCACCTCTGTGGCTCTGCTCGACAGTGGCACAGGAAAATAATTTTCTTGGGTGGCAAAAGCCAGGGTACCTTTTTGGCTGGGCTTGTATAGGCCCCAGGGCTGATAGCCTAGTACCTACCTATGAACCAACAATGGTACAAGAAATACCCGAAGGTAAAGCAGGAAAGATTTTACCAACGACAGTAAAGGAGTTACCTAGTGGTAAGAAGAGAAAAGGGTAAGAGATAATTAGAACAGAGAATAACTGCAATATGATAAAATATTATCAAAGAAGTTTACTTAGCTCAAGAGAAGTGGCTTGACATGACTGAATGGCAATGCGGCAAACAAAATCTGGGGTAACAGGGAGATGGAAATTGTGGGTAAGAGTTTAGCTCGAGAGTTTGTGGCTGTCGCGAGCTTGGAAGATGGCTAGCTCGGTTCCGACCTCAGAACCGATACCCAGGCGTAATGACTAAATGAGGATTAACAATATCAGATTAAAAATCTTTTTTTACTGAAGGTCCTAAAATTTTTGACACACTACAAACATCAATATCTTATTTCAGCTAATAAAACCTTGGATAAAGTGGAAGAAATGGATTGGAGCACCTTTGGATTAAAGAGACACACAGAAAAGAATGAATGGAACATTGCGGACAAGAAAAAGAAGAAACTCAGACACATGAAAACAAACATTATTTTTTCTATTCACTTTGTAAGGTAAAAAGTTCTTCTTTAAAAGCATTCATGGTTTACGTGTCAGTTTTTTGAAGAAATATAAATACAGAATAAACGGTACATTTTAAAACTAAAGGAAACAACCTAAAGAAAGCAAGGTAACATATCTTTATTACAGTCTAAATACTTACAATCATAATTTCTATAACTCTGATAATTTTAAATCCAGGAGTCTATTTTTACAGCTACAAGTGGTGCAGTGCTTCTTACTATTGTCCTTTTCTTGGTACTTGTTATTGTTGGACAACAGTTCCTCCTGTTCTTTCTGATAATTTATAAATTACCTGCCTTTTACTGATAGTATAGAATCTAAACTGTTGCATTTAATTCACATCATAATATAAAGAAGCTGATATTAATGTTTGTTCTTCTTTCGGCTTTTCCCGGTTAGGGGTCGCCACAGCTGAACTCTGGTCTGCTAATGATTGGCAGTAGATTTTTTTTTACGGGTGCCAAGGTGCCAGCTCGATGCCCAACCTTCAACGAAGGCACATCCATTCTACGCATGTCTTTCGAACGCCACTCGACCGCGGGGAGGACATGCAGACTCCACACAGAAGGCCATCCAGCCGGGAATCGAACGGGAGAACTTCTTGCTGTGAGGCAACAATGCTACCGCTACACCACCGTGGATTAAAGAAGCTGATAGTAATAACTGTCTAAAAAGGGCCTTAAAAAGTAGTTATGTATTCTTTGATGCTAAAAGTGCCTTTTTGACTAAGAAACAACCATTTGTTAAAGAAGCTGATAGTAATAACTGTCTAAAAAGGGCCTTAAAAAGTAGTTATGTATTCTTTGATGCTAAAAGTGCCTTTTTGACTAAGAAACAACCATTTGACTTGTTTATCTGTCATAAATCTTACAGTTTAATAAGCTTGTGATCAGTTTAAAAAGCCCTGAAAGCTTCACTTTATTTTTTTGGCTTCCTGCTATGATCTCCTGCTGAAAACTGATATTTATTCATTCCTGGAATGGACATTCTTCAGTTAGAATCCATTAGGAGTGCATTAAATCCTTACAAATGTGCGAACGGCACAAAACGAAAGCAAACAGTCTGAGAGTGACGTAAGCACTGAAACAAGGCAATATGGGTGTGGTTTAAGCTCTTAAGCTTCTTAAAGTGACAAGCACACTATTTATGAAATAGCAAATTGCTTTAGTCAGTAATTACACTGAAGTACCTAATGAACTTAGAAGTATCAATGTATACATGGTGTTTTATTTTATTGCAACATTTGTCATTAATTCTGAATTGTACACATAAACAACACACAAGGTTTAAAAAGAAGTATACATCACTTGAAAGAAACCATATGACCAATTAACACAAAGACTTTATAATCTTATCTGATAACATCACTCAGGTAAATTACTATAATTTAACTTAACTTTATGAAAATGTAATTATTTAAATCCTTGACTAGAACTATACAACAGATTTGTAAACACATTACAGCTAATATGCTCAACCTTAAGGACAGTAAGACAGTTATTGTTCATGAATGTAGCTGCTTATTAGGTATCTTTATAGACAAAAAGGGGAGCTGCTGTTTATAGGTTCATAGGTGTGTACTAGGCTAATGGCCCTGGAGCCTTTACAAACCTAGCCCATAGGATTACCCTGACAGAGTGCCACCCGACTTTAGTTCCCAGTGCCTCTGTCGAGTAGAGCCACTGGAGTGATCCCCGGGGTGAAGAGGGCCAGTGAGGTGCTCTGTTTGACATGTATGGGAAGTCTATTCCATAGCAAGGGCAGTCTCTGGGTTATGAACCTGTCCCTCCAGCACATTCTATTGATTGTGGTAATGAGGTTGAGGTCACTGGAGCGCGTGGTGCCGAGGGATTGGGATGTAGCATTTCTAACAGAGCTGGATCAGACATGGCTTTGTACGTCAAGCAGAGATCGCCTCTAAGTAGACGATATGAGACAGAGAATAGTTGGAGTTTTTCGAGTCTATCCATATAGGACAAATGTTTAAGGTCTAGGATCCTCTTTGTGAGGTACTTTTATGGCCTCTCCAGTTGTTGCAGGTGTCTAGTGAGGTAGATGCCAAATGGGGCAATGTACTCGATGATTGGCCAAATGAGGGAAGAGTGGAGGGAGACAATGACCTCCTCCTTCCTGGATGCAAAACTCTTAGTAATGAGATGTGCCACATAGGACTTTCTGACCACAGTGGCAATGTGGTGGTTAAAAGAGGCTGCTGTCAACCTGTGTTCCCAGATCTCTTATAACAACTTCTGTGTTCAGTGGACTACCATCGATGTGGTAATTCATGGGAACTGAGTTTTATCCCAAAGGGGATGATATTTTTTGGCATTGAACTTAAGGCCATGGTTCTGACACCAGTCATTGGTCTCAGTGAGGCCTTTCTGTAGGATGTCAACATCACTTGGGGAGTTAATAACAGCTCCCAGCTTGCAATAGTCTGCAAACTGTCAGACAGATGCCCTTTGCGTTGACCTAGACTTCAGAGAAGTAAATACCAAACAGGAGAGGACCCAGGACTGAACCCTGTGGGACTCCAAGTCAGACTGCTGACCAGTCATGAGTGGAGTCTGCTACTTTCACACTGTGGGTTCTATCTGTGAGCCAGTTTGCAGCCCACCTAGTGATATAGGGGTTGATGCCTAGCTTAGTGAGTTCTTCTATGATTCCTGAATGAGGAAGGGTATCAAACGCTTTGGCCAGATCATGGTAGGCTGTATGAATCACCTTGCCTTCATCCACATCTCTGGTGACTGACTCAAAGAAGTCAACCAAGTTGAGCAGGCATGATCTACCCTTCACAAAATCAAACTGTGTGGGATCCAGAGTTTGGAGATTCCCTATGTCCTTGTTTATTAGGTCCACGATGATGCGTTCCGTAGCTTTGCTCATCAGACTTGTCAGGCTAACGGGGCAATAGTTCCCAGGGTCTGTAGTTGCTCCTCCTTTGTGGAGAGGGATGACTGTAGCAGTGCGCCATTCCGTAGGGACAAAGCCTGAGGTGAGGCTGTGACTGAACAGGGCCACACAGGTGAGGTGCCAGTTCACTCTGCAGTTCATGTAGAACACAGCCAGGGATACTGTCAAGTCCCACGGAAGCTGTATTCTTGGCCTTGGACAGTGCTATTTTAACCTGTGCAGCAATAATACTGGGTGCCTGGCAATCTACTGGTATTGTGATTGTTCCTTGGGGGGGGGGTAAAGCTGGTATGGAATCTGTCAGCCAGTATATTGGCAGTATCTGTTGGCTTGGTGTAGGAGGTACCAATTATGCAGCAGCTCTGAGCAAATCTGGGTATTGCCATGGAGATTCTTTACATGACTATAGAAGGCCTTGTGGTTGTCTTCACTATCTGCTGCAATTCTGTTTTCATAGCTAGCTTTAGAGGATTTGATGAGGGATCTCAACTTTTTGTTGAGGCTGATAAAGGAGTTGTTCCTGTCTTTGGCATTCACCTTATTCCGCCATCAGTTTCCTCCTTCTATTGTAGAGTTTGTTTATGGCAGGGGACCACCATTTTCCTTTTTCTGGAGGAGAGCGTCTTGGTTCTACTGGGTATGGCAAGATCCATGCATTTGTGTACGTGGGGGGGGGTGGATTTCCAGGGTTATTAATTTGTGGTCGGATCTAAGCAGGGAGGAGTTAACTATTGCTGTAGAGCAATGGTCGCCATTGTTAGTAATGACCAGGTCAAGGATGTTGCTACCTCTACTGGGGGTAAGAATGAGCTGGTCCAGGGAATTTGAACTAATGAATTACAAGAAAAGTTGGGCAAGTGTATTGGTACATGAGTAGTTTTTCCCAGTTAATGGAGGGGGTAGTTGAAGTTGCCCAGTATGAGAGTGTTAGGTTGGACTCCAATATTCTCCAATGTGCTTAGGAACGTGGAGTGTGAATCTTGGGACATTGTTGGGGACCTATAGCAGGCTACGACCTGAACTGCTGTCTTACCCAATGCTAGCTGCACCTGAAGTATCTCTGATGCGTTATGTTGGGCTACCAGACTGGAGGCATGTACATCCTTTATGAATATGGAAACACCACAGCCTTTGGAGCTTCGGTCTAAGTTCTGGTGCCGAAAGATGTGGAATGAGTTATAGCCTGGTAATGCAGGGGTGCTTTCTGCTGCCTTGAACCAGGTCTCAGTTCATAGGTTCATACTAGGCTATCTGCCCTAGGGCATTTATAAGCCTAGCCAGAGTATGTTTGGCTTTCGCCACCCATTTTAAATGAATTTTGCTATGCCCTTTTTCGAGGTTAGTATACTGTGCCTCTGTCTAACAGTGACACAGAAGTGATACACGGGGTAAACCTACGATCTCCCATCCACTCATCAAGATTCCTCTTGAAGAGAGTCAATGAGGGAGTCTGCCTAACCTGGACCGGGATTTTATTCCAGAGTGAAGGGAGCCTCTGGGTTATGAATCTGTCCCTCCAGCATGTCCTATTTATTTCAGTGCTGAGGTTCAAGTCTCTCGAGCGTGTAGCTCGATGGGATTTGGATTTTTTGAGGTGCAGCATGTCCCTTAATTCCGGATTGGACATGGCTTTATACGTCAGGCACAGATCGCCTCTGAGCAGGCGGTATGCCACTGAGTAGAGCTGGAGTTTCTTTAACTGGGCAGCATATGGCATCTGTTTGAGCCCTTTGATCCTCTTGGTGAGGTACTTTTGGGGTCTTTCCAGTTGCTGCAGGTGTCAGGTAAGGTACATCCCAAAAGGGGCATTGTACTCAATTATGGGCCTGATAAGGGATGAGTAAAGAGGCACGATGACCTCCCCTGATCTAGATGTGAATCCCTTCATGATTAGGTGGGCTATATAAAATGTTTTTCTAACTACTTTGGCCACGTGGTTGTCAAATGAGAGATTGCTATCAACTTGGGTCCCCAGGTCCCTAATTACTTCTTCTGTACTTAATGGATTACCACCTACGTGGTAATTTGTGGGCACTTTGTTTTTGCCAAAGGGGATGACTATACACTTTTTGGCGTTTAGCTTGAGGCCATGGCTCTGGCACCAGTTGTCTGTTTCTATGAGGCCCTTTTGGAGGATGCTTGTGTCGGCTGGAGAGTCAATTATGGCACCCAGTTTGCAGTCATCTGCGAACTTGGTCAGCCGCATTCCTTCCGTGTTGGCCTGTACCTCCAAGAAATATATACCGAACAACAGAGGTCCCAGGACTGAGCCTTGTGGGACGCCACTTGTAACTGGTTTGGAGTCTGACATGGCTCCAGCAATTCTAACCATGTGGGTTCTGTCCTTGAGCCAGTTTGCAACCCATCTAGTGACACAGGGGTTTATATTTAAGCTGGTGAGCTTATCTATAATGCCCGAGTGGGGTATTGTATCAAAGGCTTTTGCGAGGTCCAAGTAGGATGTATGGACCACCTTCCCCTCGTCAAAGGCCTTGGTGACCGTTTCAAAGAAATCGACCAGGTTTAAGAGGCAGGATCTGCCCTTTAACAAAGCCGAACTGGGTAGGATCCAGTGTCTGTAGGTCCCCAATAACTTTATTTATGAGGTCCATGATGATCCTTTCCATAGCTTTGCAGACCAAGCTAGTCAGGCTTATGGGGCGATAGATTCCAGGGTCCGTTGAGGCACCACCTTTGTGGACAGGGACCACTGTTGCTGTACGCCACTCTTTGGGTACATATCCTGTAGTAAGGCTGAGATTGAACAGCAGTTTTATGTTTGGGTTTAGCTCTTCTTGGAGTTCATGTAGGACGCAGCCCGGGAAACCGTCTGGTCCCATTGATGCTGTTTTTTTTGCTTTGGAGAGGGCGGCTCTTACCTGAGCATCTGAGATGTCAGGGGGGCAGCACACTGCTGGGATAGATATTTGCCCTTTTGGTGGGGAGGGGGGAGAAGTTTGCGCTGAACCTGTCAGCTAGGATGTTGGCAATGTCTGTGGGTTCGGTGTATTTGTCATTTTGGACTAATTCTGAGCATGTCTGGGAATTCCCACCCAGGTTCCTAACATAACTAAAGAAAGCCTTGTGATTATCCTTAGTGTCCTGTGCAATTTTTCTCTCGAAGCTGGCCTTAGACAATTTTATGAGTGCCCGTAGTTTTTTGCTAATATTGATCAGAGATGCCTTCCCTTTTTGGGATTTTGCTCTATCATGTAGTAGCTTCCTCCTTCAATTGTATAGTTTGTTTATGGCTGGGGTCCACCAGGCAGGACATCTGCTTTTGGAGGATTGGGTCTTGGTTTTATTTGGGATTGCATGATCCACAAATTCCTGAAGGTGTTCATAGAATGCATTTATAAAGGATTCTGCGGTCTGGGCCGTATTTCCACAGGCCCGGGGGCTTTGAAGGATTCTACCTTGGTTTTGAGGAGTGTGAAATTTGCTTTAGAGAAGTTTTTCACTGTGGTTTTCTGGGCAGGGGGTGGGGTCGGGATGTGAATATCCAGTGAGATTAGTTTATGGTCTGATCTTACCAGTGAGGGATACACTTCTGGTCTGGAGCATAGAGTCCCCATGTTGGTGATGATCAGGTCCAGTATGTTTTCCCCTCTTGAGGGAGTGGTAACAAGTTGTTCCATAGCATTTGAGTTTATGAATTCTAGGAACCTTTGGGCTAGGGTGTTGGAGCTAGAGTAATGCTCCCAGTCTATGTTTGGGTAGTTGAAGTCACCCAATATAATGGTGTTTGGAGAGACCTTCATATTTTCCAGTGTTCTCAGGAAGGCCGAGTGGGGTTCCTGGGTTTGGGAGGGTGGTCTGTAGCAGGCTATAAACTGGAAGGCAGTTTTACCCACTGTTAGTTGCACATGGATAGTCTCTGATGCTTCGTGCTGTGCCACCAACCTGGAGGTGTGGGTATCTTTGATGAATACTGATGCTCCCCCTCCTTTTGTGGTTCAGTCCAAGTTTTAGGGCCGAAAAGCATGGTATGAGGTATAACCTGGTAGTGCTGGGGTGCTCTCGGGAGCCTTGAACCAGGTTTCTGTTACTGCACAGATATCGATGTTCTCCATGCTAAGGAGAGTTTTGAGTGTGTGCATCTTGAGGTTTAGACTTCTGGCATTGAGTAGCATTACTCTTAGTTTCTTATCCCTTGTGATACCTATGGAGGTGGGTTTGTCTTTTGAGCCTTGCCTAAAAAAGGCACTATGGGGGTAGCAAGAGCCTTTGCCAATATCCAAAAGCCCAGGGGTGACAGGTGCAAGCAGTCCCTAGCAAAGCATCGTGGCTTGTCGAGCATATCATCCCAGGCTGACAGGCATCGGATCCCCTTTGAATGACACCAATACTTAAGCCAATTGTTGAAATTGATCATCTTGTCTTCATATTGTGGCATCATTCTTGGTGAGGGTAAGATGCTACTCAAGGTCAGGGTCATACCGGCCTGGGCTACATGCTCAGAGAGCTCCTCTATGTCTCTTCATGTAGTCCAGGGAGGTACGTCTCAGGTCATTCACACCAGCATGGACAATGACTGAGTCATATTTGTACTTGCCTTGGAGTGACCTGAGTGCTTGTGTTATGTGGCGGATCCTAGTGCCCGACAGGCTGCTCACCGTGACCTTCTCCTTGTTCAGCCTGGTGAGCGGGACGTCAGTGTGCCTGACGATAGAGTCACCTATTACAAGTGTATCAGGTGTGTTGTTTAGCCTTAAGGGCTGTGACTGTTCAGCACACTGGCTTTGTGTGATATGTGTTGCACATGTTTTGTTTTAGCGCAAATGTCGATGTTCTCCATTTTAAGGAGTGCTTTGAGCGAGTGCATTTTCAGATGTAGACTTCTAGCTTTGAGCAGCATGACACTCGGATTGCATTTGTTTGTAGCTGTTATGGTGGTAATTTGGTCTTTGGAACATCGCCTAAAAAAGGCACTGTAGGGGTGGCAAGAGCCTTGGCCAGTATCTGGAAGCCCAGGGGTGACAGATGCAGGCCATCTCTGGCAAAGCATCGAGGTCTGTAAATCATGTCATCCCAGGCAGACAGATACTGGATCCCCTTAGAATGACACCAGAAACTTAGCCAGTTGTTGAAATCGATAATTTTCTGCTTGTACTGTGGGATCATTCTGGGTGATGGTAGGATGCTGCTCAGGGCTAGGGTCATACACACCTGGGCTACATAATCCAAGAGCTCCTCCATGTCTCTTTTCATGTAGTCCAGGGAGGTACTTCTCGGGTCATTCACACCCACATGTACAATGGCAGAGTCATATTTGTACCTAATGTTGAGGGGCCTGAGTGTGTGCGTTATGTGGTGGATCCTGGCACCTGACAGGCAGCTGAATGTTACTTTCCTCTTATTCAACCTAGTCAGTGGGACATCAGTGTGCCTCACTATCGAGTCACCTATGACTAGTGTGTTGGGCATGCTGTTCTGCCTTAGGGGCTTTGGTCGAGTGGCACACTGTTTAGGAGAGTTGTGTGTTTCGTGATTAGTGTTGTGGTGGTCTAGTGCATTTCTGCCTTGGAGGTTTCTGCTGTTTGGGTAGATCTTTATTGAGAGCCTCCACAAAGGTAGATGTGTGGTTCGCGTTTTTATGTGAAGGCAGTGCTGGTGTGTGTTCTGGAGGGCTATGTGTTCCATGTGATGTGATGCAAGTGTTGACCTTCTCATCTTAACTAGCTATTCCGGTCTTGGCTGGAGAGTGCGTGGCTTCCAGTTTGGATATATAAGTGCATCTCTCGCAAGTCTGAGTGCTGGGAGGTAAGAGGAGAGGGTTGCCAGTGTACATGATGCAGTTGCTACATTGCCGCAGGATGCCCAAGTTCATCAGGTTAATATGAGAAAGCACAGGGAACTGACCTTTAGACATGCCTGGATAGGTGGGTATTAAATTTATTTGCAGTTTGATTGCCGGGGAAGTGCACTGGGCCGAACTGAACCATTTTCAGTGGAGGCCTGGGGAGAAAAGCTCCACGATGCATTATACAATTTAGATACAATTGATAGTTAATATTAAAGATAATATTATGTAGAATAGTTACTCATAAATGCATTCAATACCATGCATAGTTAAATTCATTACGCTTGAAGGTAGGGATCATACAGTTTCATCTGAGGAAAACATATGTGCTTGGTGTGAAAACAGTTTACATACAAACCTTTTAAGAAAATGTACATAAGCTTTACATACACACATCAACAGTAGAATGCTATTTACAATATTTACAAGGTTGGGCTGTTTGAGGGTAGCTGAAGGACTTGTTGAGAGCTTAGAGAGAAGCTATAGAAAATTGTTGAGAGCTTAGATAGGCTCATAGGAAGATAACTATGAGAGTTGTAGAGCTAGGGAACCAGAGCGAGAACCCCCTTGGATTAGGTTGGCTGAAGGCAGGTATATTTCCATTTAGTGGACAGGTGTTTGAATAGTTAGGTTTTGAAGTTTTCAGAGTTTGGTATGGTTCTTGGTGTGGAGGGAAGGGAATTCCATTTTTTGCCTAGTGAGAAAGATAGGAGAAGTTGGCCAGCAGGACGTTTAGGTTTATGGACAGTAATTCGGTTCTGATTTTCAGATCTGAGAGCTCTGTTGGGTGTGTAAGGGGGAAGGATGTTCGTTAGAGCGGGACATTTTGTTGGGTGAAATATAAGTCTATGTGCAATAGTGAGTTGGAGATTCAGGGATTGTAGGGTTAGGCAGTGATGGGTGGTATTTTTAGATTTAGAGTCAAATTTAGAGATTTTGTTGTAGCAGTTTTCTAGTTTAGAGGTGATAGAGGAGGACAGGTTGGTTAGGAGAGGGGCTCCGTATAACAAGGAAGGAAGAAGATAAGTCGAGGCCAGGGTTTGCCTGGTAGAGTAGGAGAGAAAGCGATTATTCCTATACAGCATACCTAGCTTTTGGTGGGGTTTCTTAATATTTTGTTGCATATGAATATCAAACTTGAAGTGTTCATCTACAGTGGTGCCAGGTAGTTTGGCAGAGGGGACTACTTCTATAGGTGAGTTGGTTTGACTATAGACTTTGAAGTTGTTTTTATCGTAGAAGAGGGTCTTTGTGGGAGGGAATAGTATAATCTTTGATTTATTTGAATTGAGAGAGAGGTGGTTTTGGCGCATCCAGTTTTCAGTTGCTGAGAAGGCAGTTTGGGTTTTAGTCAGCAATTCAAACAGGTTTGAGGCAGAGCAGACTAAGGTTGAATTATCTGCGTATTGAATGATTTTAGCATCAGGAATAGCAGTGTGAAAGTTATTGATGAAGATGTTAAAAAGCATTGGCCCAAGGATGGATCCCCTGTGGTACGCCAGTTGGGGTAGGTAGGAAGGAAGGAAGAGATGGAGTTCTTCCATTTGACTGCCTGTGATCTGTCTGACAGATATCTGGAGAACCAGGATAAAGCATTATGTGAGAGATTAAGGTTTGAGAGATGACAGAGAAGGTGCTTGTGGGAAACAGTATCAAAGACTTTAGACAAATCGAGTAAAACAGCAGAAACTAAGTGTCCTGAATCTCAGGCTTGATTGACAGTTTCTAGGAAAGAGAGTAGAGTGGTTATTGTGCTATGGCCTGGACGGAAGCCATGCTGGGTAGGAGTGAGGATTGTTTTGGGTCAGGAAAGGCACAAGTTGGAGGTGGATGCATTTTTCTAGGATTTTAGAGATTGGTGAGAGCAAAGCAATGGGACGAAAGTTTGAGATGCTGTATTTTTGCCTCCTTTATGAAGAAGAAGAATATAAGCTGACCACCAGAGTTTGGGGACGTATGATTCTTTTATGGATCGGTTGAAAATGATGCTGATTGGGAGAGCAATGCCATCAGCAGCACATTTTAGGAAGGAAGAGGGAATATTGTTGGGAGCGTTAGAGCAAGGTTTAAGTCTGGACAAAAGTTTTTTTATAAAGTTAGTGGATATGGGTTTGAGTTCAAACAGATGAGGTGAGTTAGAAGGGGGAGAGTGTAGAGCAGTTCGGTTATTACTGGGAAATGTCTTGGTGAGGTTAGTAATAGTGTCTATGAAAAATTAGTTAAATTCAGAGCCTAGTTTGAGGTCAGATTTACATGGGTCAGGACAGGGATTATTCTTGGAGCCTGGATTGAGGAGTGAGTTCATAGAGTTCCAGAATTTTGGGGGGGGGTTTATTGTTACTGGACTGAAGTTTGATACAGTACGATTTTTTTGTCTTTGGTGATTAGTTGTTTTGCATGGTTGTGGAGCTGTTTATATTGGAGCAAGGTATTGGTCAGTTTATTGTTTTGGTAAAGTTTCCATAGTTTGTCTCCGTGGTGGATAATCTGTTTTGTCTCTTTGGATAGCCAAGGAGCAGTTTTAGTTTTTATCCTTTTGTTTCTTAGTGGGGCTAGCGAGTTTAAAGTATCAAGGAAGACAGAGTTGAAGTATTCTACAGCCTTGTCAAGAAGGAAGGATATTTAGAATTTGCCAGTTTATTTGTTTGAAAGTAGTTGGGTTGAAGCTACTGAGGTTACGAGTTTGAATGTATTGATGCTGGTGTGGGGAGGAACTAGTTGAGCGATGCATGAAGGCTGGCAGGTAGTCACTAAAGGTATCAGGAATTGTGCCAGAACTGGTTATTTTATTTGGATATGATACTAGGATCCAATCTATAGTGGATCTGGGAGGGTTTATTTTGTTAGGTCAAGTGATGGAGAGGATTATATGAGTGAAGTTATAGAGGTTAATGGATAGGGCGGGAGCAGGGCAATTGATTTGATTCCAGTCAATATTCACATCACCAAGGATATAAGTTTCATAGTTAATTTCAGTAGAGGCCAATAGGAGAATATTTTCAAGTGTAGAGATATTGTTACCAGGTGAGATATATAGGGCACGGATGCAGATATTTTTATGTTTATTTAGTTTTAGAATTCCAGCAGTTAGTTCAGTGTTCTGGAATTGGAATCTGGAGGGGAATTAGGGTAAGAAGGTTGGAGTAGACTAGGGCAGTGCCTCCACCTTTTTTATTTAGTCGGTTATTTCTGAGACAATGAAATGCTGGGGGCAGAATTTCAGAGTCTGAGATAAAGGACTTGAGCCAGGTTTCGGAGATGGCTAAAATATCTGGTTGGTTATGGCTTAACCAAGCTTGAAATTGGTGTACTTTGTTGTTTAGACTTTGTGCATTAATTGTAAAAATCTTTAGGGTGTTGAGACAGGAGGAAGAGGGTAAGGGATGAGTGTTGTTAATAAAGGATGTAGGACCAGGGTTAGGATGGATATCACCAGCTTGGACTAGGCTGTTGAAGGAGATATCCTTTAGCCATATTGGTCTGCCAGGCATGAATTTTGGTAGATTGTAGATTGGAGCAGGTGACAGTGTCTTGACTTTAGAGGAGAAGAGTTTAAGGTAGAATAGGTGCAGAGGGTTTGGCTGAATGAGAGAAGAGGAGATAGAGTGGAAATGGGAGTAAGAGTGAAGGATAAGGAGGGTTTGTATGGTAGTTGTCTTTGTAGGTAGTATTGGACAAGCATAGGTGGAATATGAGGTAGCATAGTATAAGGGAAGTAGGAACAGAAAGAGGAGGCTGGGGGAGTGCAGGGTGTGATAACTTGAGGAGAGCATGTTGAAGCAAAGAGAGAGTGGTATGAGTAGTTTGGAAAATAGAGAAGGCTATGAAGAAGGTAGGGGGTTAAAAAGTGATGGAGGTATTCTAGAGATTTAAGAAAAGAGGAGGGGACTATAATTATTGGGCGGAGTACAGATTACAGAGTTTAAGAAGGATGGCTATAGGTGGGAGGATTAATACTAAGTACTGGAGCTGATTCCTTGTAGAACGTTTATTGCTGGTAGCACTTGTGTGCTACAATTAATTGCTACAAGAAGTCTGGTAAAATGCTAGACTGATAAGCTAGTAAAAGTGCAGGAGAGGAGAGAACTAGCAGGTTTAGGGGAAAAACTGAAGAGCAGACTTTGGCACTGCTCAGAAGATACAAACAGTCCTGGATACAGCAACTCTGTATCTGGACTGGACTAGTTATAGGAAAGGCAGGAAACAAACTCAAACACAGGCTTTTAAACAAGAAAGGTGAAAGAGACAGAAAAACTGCCCAAATGGACAATAAACTACAATTTCTGGGCCAGAAACCACTCCTCTTGTGGTAGATACGCTACATAGTGCTTACCACTCACACTGATAAGCTAGAAAGCTTCCCTCCAACACAGAAAGGCTTGGAGGGCTCAGAAGCTTACATATAGTCCTGGATACAGCAAATCTGTATTTGGACTAGACTAAGTTACAAGAAAGGCAGGAAACAAGCTTAAATTTTTTTCCATACTAGAACAGCACTAAAAACAATTCAAGTGCAGTGCAAGCTAGCACCCGAGTGTGTAGCAATATTAAAGCAAATAAAGTTTCATATAGAAGTGGGGAAACTTCATGACACCCATGCAGACGGACAATAGAAATGCTGAATCCTACACAAATGCACTTTATAAGCACTTACACGACTGCATGGATCGTGCTATCCCTAACAGAACCAAGATGCTATCCCCCAAAAAAGGAAGCCAATCTGGTGGTCCTCTGCCATAAACAAATTCTACAAAAGAAGAAAGAAACTGTTCCAAAAAAGAGTAAAATCCCATGGCTGGAGGAACCCCCTGGTCAGCCTAAGAAGCTGAGATTCCTCATAAAATCCTCCAAAGCTAGTTACGAAAACAAAATTGCCACCGACTCTAAAGACAACCACAAAGCATTCTATAGCTATGTCAAGAATCTCAATGGCAACACTCAGATCTGCTCTGAGTTATAGCAAAATGACACTAAATATACAGAACCAACTGATATTGCCAACATCCTGGCAGATAGGTTCAGTGCTAACTTTACACCCCCCTCACACCTTTACCCCCCCTCTCACCCCCTAGAGGGTCCATCTCTATACCGGAAGAATGCAAAGTTCCTGTAATCACAGCTGCACAGGTAAACACACTCTCCAAAGCCAAGAACCAGCATCCATGGGACCTGACAATATCCCAAGTTGCGTCCTACATGAACTAGAGAACGAACTGGCACCCCACCTAAGTACCATGTTCAATCATAGCCTCACCTCAGGCTTTGTGCCCATTGAATGGTGCACCGTGACTTATCTCACTCCATAAAGGGGGAGCTATGATGGACCCCGGGAACTACTGCCCCATTAGCCTAATCAGCCTGGTCTGCAAAGCGATGGAAAGTACAGTTTTGTACCTACCATAAATGTAGATGTTCGAGTGTTCACACTGCTGCAGTCATTACATTTGGGTTATCCTGCCATCAGGCGGTCCCGCAGTTGGCCTGAGTTCCAAAGTCTTGGTGCGGCGTCAGTTGCTGTCGCTTCTTCCCTGACGTCAGTGCGCCAGGGGTATACAAGATGCATCCAACGCCGTTTTTCTTGCCCCAGATGTCAGGTGCCCCCAAGTAGGTAGGCAATACATATTGCTAATCAAAAATATACAATAAAAAAAAATACCTTCAGTTACCAGCAAATACACCCCAAAGGTTGTATAGGATAGAAAGGTATAGATAAGTCCAGCTAGTTCAGAGGGGATGGAGGGAGGGTAACCTGGACTGCAGCAGTGTGAACACTCGAACATCTACATTTATGGTAGGTACAAAACTGTACTATGTTCATCGTGTTACACTGCTACAGTCATTACACTTGGGTAGAGTCCCAAAGCTGAGGTTGGGTGGCTGGTCTATAGAGAGTTAGGATAGGCTATGAGGCCCTGCAGAACTGCAGTGGCAAATCCTGCTCTGGATTTAGAGTAAAGAGGCAGGTGGTAATGCTTGGTAAAGGTGTGCACTGAACTCCAAGTTGCAGCCTCCAAAACTTCCTTGGTAGGTACTCCTCTGAGAAAGGCTGTTGAAGTGGCTGTTGCCCTGGTGGAATGTGGCCTAATGTTATTTGGGACTGATTTTCCATGCTGTGTGTAGCAGTACCGAATACAGTGTCCTATCCATTTGGATATAGTCTGCTTTGAGATAGCCTTGCCCTGTGATCCTGCAGCATATGCTACAAACAGTTGCTAAGTTTTCCTGAAAGCCTTTGTTTTGTCCAAGTAGAAGCGTAGCTGCCTGTGTATGTCCAAAGAATGCAGAAGTTTCTCCCCTTTATTTTGGCGGTTTGGATAAAAAGTTGGCAAATGGATGGTTTGGTTAAGAGCCACACTAGATACCACCTTTGGCATAAAGGTAGGGTTTGTCCTTAAAGATACCCTGTCCTGATGAAAAATTATAAAAGGTTCACTGACATTAATGTCTGTAGTTCTGAGACTCTTCCGGCTGAAGTTACTGCCAGGAGCAGAGCGGTTTTCCATGATAAAAAATTTAGATCGGCTGTATTGGCTAGCTCAAAAGGTGGTAGGGTCAGTTTTTCCAAAACAAAATTGAGGTCCCAAGTTGGTGTTGGTGCTCTCCGAGGCGGTCTTATGTTTTTAGCCCCTCTGAGGTACTGCTTTAGCAAGGGATGAGAGAATAAAGGCGGATCCGTGTTGTAATGTGCTGAAATGGCAGAGGAGTGGATCTTAATTGATGAGAAGGATAGGCCTCTGTCCAGCATCTCAGTTAAGCATTGTAAAATCTGAGGAATGTTTGGAACAAGAGGGTCAAGGCTTTGAGCCTGGTTCCAGGCGCAGAATCTCTTCCATTTTTCTGAGTAAGCTTTCCTGGTGCTAGGCCTCCTGGCCTCCAAAATGACATCCATAACAACTTTAGAGAGAGGTGTTGTCTGTTTGACTAATGTATCTGCCATGCAGCCAGGTTTAGGGTTTTGAGCTGACCGTGCAGGATCTGATTGTTTTGTTGAGAATTTCAGGCAAAATCCATGGTAGGCCTTGAGCCAAGTTTCTTAAAATAGGGTACCAGTGCTGACGCGGCCAGTCTGGAGCAATCAGGATCATCTGTGGTTTTCTTGTCTGGCTTTTAGGAGTACCTTTGAAAGGAGAGGCAGTGGCAGGGAAGGCATAAACTTTAAGGTTTTTCCAGCTGAACAGAAGAGCATCCACTTTCCATGCTTGTTTGTGATAAGTCCTTGTGCAGAATTTTTTTAGTTGGCAATTCAGTGGGGAGGCAAAAAGATCTATGTCTGGGCATCCCCACTTTTGCATTACCATGCTGAAGATTTGTGGATTCAATTTCCATTCGTGAGGGTCCATGATATTTCTGCTTAGATCGTCTACCAGAGTATTTTTCTTTCCTGGCAGGAATTGTGCTTGCAGGTGGACTTGATACGTTAGAGCCATGTTCCACAAGGTCATAGCTTGCCTGCAAAGGGGATAAGAATGAGTGCCCCCTTGCTTGTTTATGTACCACATTACTGTGGTGTTGTCTGTCTTTAGTAGTAACTGTCCTGGATGTAGAAGGTCCTTGAAAGCTGTTAGGGCATTGTGAACAGTCAATATCTCTTTTTGATTGATGTGAAGATGCATCTGGTCTGTGGTCCACTTGCCCTGAATGCATTTTCCTGCCATGTGTGCTCCCCAGGCGTAATCCAAAGCATCTGTTGTTAGAGTTTGCCTGGCTGTGGGTTGGGTAAAAGGCTGACTCTTGTTTAGGTGACATGCCTGTGCCCACCATCGAAACTCCTGTTGTAAGCAGGGGAATCATTGGTATTACTGCTTCTAAACTGTGAGAGTGTTGAGTCCAAACACTTTTCAGGTACCATTGTAATTTCCTCATAGGCAGTCTGGCATATGGTACTAGTAGTATGCAGGATGCCATAAATCCCAGGGCCTGCAGAATTTTTCTTGCAGGGAGATGGGACTTTCTTGCCAGCAATTGAAAATATTGAGTTAGCTGAACTTGTTTGTCTGGCGTGAGGTAAGCCATCTGGGCCGTTGTATTTAAGCTGGCACCCAGGAATATAATCTGTTGCGAGAGCACTAGTTTGGACTTCTTTTCGTTTACTGTGTACCCTAGAGAAATTAGCAACATTTTTACAGACACTGCTTTCTACATTGCTGTAGAAGAATGTCCTTTGTCTCTGCTTGAATGAGGCAGTCGTCCAGGTATGGATATATTTGAATTCCTTTTTGTCTGCAAAATGCAATTACTGGTGCCAGGCACTTTGTGAAGACCCTGGGCACAGTAGATAAGCCAAAGGGCAGTGCAGAGAATTGGTAGTGCATTGTACCAGCTTTGAATCAGAGGTATCTTCTGCAATTTTGTCTGATAGGGACATGCAGATATGCCTCTGAGGTCCAGAGTAACAAGCCAAGCCTTCCTGCCCAGCATGGGTAGAAGCTGCTGTAATGTCAACATTTTGAATTTCGGAATATCCAGCTAAGTATTCAGAATTGAAAGGTCTAGTATGGGCCTCCAGGCCTTGTCCTTTCTGGGGACCAGGAAGAGTCTTGAGTAAAATCCTTGTCCTTGTTCCTGTTGTGGTACTTTTTGAATAGCTCTCACGTCCATGAGGGCTGAAATTTGTTTTTGTGCCTCTGCCCATTGATTTTGTGGCAGGTCTGGCATTCCTTTTAGCCTTGGTAAAGTATGAAAGTGGAATCTGTAACCTTGAGACACGATATTCAGGACCCATTTGTCCTGGGTGATTGTTTGCCAGTTTTGAGAAAAAAGTGCTAATTTTCCCCCTAAGGAGGCTTCCAAAAGGGATGTGCTTGGCGTACGGAGGGGAAAGTCATTGTGACTGTTTTCTGTAAGGTTGAGACTTGTCCTCACCACCTTTTGGGGTTGAGGTGCCCCACTGTCGTTGTCTGTTTGAACCTTGGGGTTGAGATCTGCCTCTTGGGCGTCTGTTGGCTGTACCTGTAAGAAATCCTTGACTGTTTGCATAGATTTAGCTTTATCCTCCAGTTTCTTTAACACCTCTTCTGCCTTAACACCAAACAAAGTATCATGCTGTAAAGGAGCATCCAATAATTTTGCCTTAACATGATCAGGTAAACTTTGTTCTTTTAACCAAGCATGTCTTCGAATCACAGAACCTGCAACTGCGGCGCTACAAGAGGCCTCTAAAGAATCAAAACCACATTGCAGAGAATGTTTTCCCACCTGTTCAACTGCATGCGATAAATCCTGCATTTCTTTACAATCAGGAGCTTCTGAGCTTGCAAGCATTTTCTGTTTTAACTGAGCCATTAAATATTGTTGGTACTTAAGCATGTGAAACTGGCAATTTAAAGCTCTTACTGCTAAAGTTGCAGAAGTGTATACTTTCTTCCCCCATCTATCCAAAGCTCTGGAATCTCTGTCAGAGGGTACTGGATTTTTTTGCAATGGAAGCCTTAACCCCTTTTGGACCCTGGGAAATAGTTTCTGGATCAGCAGAAGGGTTTTTGTAAAGGAACTTGTGAGAGTCAGGGACTCTATAATACCTATCTGGCTTGGCTGGAGCAGGGGGCAAAGAGTCAGGAGATAAACTGGATTCAGAGAACACATCATCCACAATATCTAGCACTGGCGGAATAGCCAGGGGCCTGTGTTGAGGCAATAAGAGGAAATCCCTGATCCTTTTCTTGGATTCTGAGTAATCCTGGCTTTCCCAATGGAAATGCTCCCTCATGGTATGTAAAGTTTCCCCAAAAGAATAATCCTCAGGAGGAGAGGCTGAAGGGATAGATTCTTCAGCATCAGAGTCCTCATAGGGGGGTAGAGAGTATCCCTGGTCTGAAGAGGAATCAGAGGAAATGGAAATCTGATCAGAGGAGTCATAGTCTGTATCCTGCCTAGGCCTTTTCTCAGGAGGGGGATGGGAACCCCTGATTAGAGTAATGAGGCCTTCGGCCATTTTAAGCATCTGTTTCTTAGGCATGGAGGACTGTCCAGGAGAATGCTGTACTTGTTTCTTTGTCTTTAATGGTACCTGTGTCTTGGCTGTTGTTTTAATGGTAAGTTGTGAAGGTCTGAAAACACCCTCAGAAGCCGATGCCTGCTCAGTGGCTCTGGACCCATCTGACGGATTAGTTTCCGTAGGCCCAATACCTTGAGTTTCCAGAGGCCTAGATGTCTCCACGTGGGAGTCGGAAGCGGCCAGTGGCTCTGAGGTAGCGGGTGTCAGGGGCTGCGAAAGCGCCTCACTGAGAACCGGCAAACCGGCGACTGGCCTAGAAGAGGTTTCGTCGTCGGTTTTGGACCTCGGATGCCTGTCTTTATCCTTGTCTTTGCGTTTTTTCAGTATTGAGGTTGTCGGCTGATCCGACGGCATCGTATAATTGAACCTTTGGCCAAAGTAGTGCAAAGCAAAATCAAAACGTCTTTTTATAGTGCGTTTGTTAAATCTAGCACAAAACCAACAACTAGTAACATCGTGATCAGGGCCTAGGCATGGAATACAGTAAGAGTGGAAGTCCTTATGAGGTATTTGCTTCCCACAAGAAATACAATTATTAACTTCTTCTGACATCGGTCTGAGGCAAGAAAAAAAAGTTTCCCCAACGGGGTACTTAGCTTTATTGAAGACTTCGGATCTGAAATTCGCCTTCGAAAATCTCAGGAGTTGGCCGACCGGCACTTGCGAACTGCTTCTGCTTTGGGCACTGCGCGGCAAGAAAGACTGAAGAAAATGGCATCGGATGCATCTTATATACCCCTGGCGCACTGATATCAGGGAAGAAGCGACAGCAACCGACGCCGGACCAAGACTTTGGAACTCAGGCCGACTGCGGGACTGCCTGACGGCAGGATAACCCAAGTGTAATGACTGCAGCAGTGTAACACGATGAACATCATATCATCATGGAACTCAAACAAGGATATTGGTAATCTGCACACTCTGGACCCCACCCAGTTCGGGTTTGTAAAAGGCAGATCATGTCTCCTAAACCTAATAGACTTCTTTGAAGCAGTCACCAAAGCTACAGATGAGGGTAAGGTGGTTCACACAGAATATCTAGATCTTGCCATGGCTTTCAACACCATCCCCCCACACTGGAATTATAGATAAACTCACTAAACTAGGTATAAATCCCTATGTGACAAGATGGGTTGCCAACTTGCTCGCGGACAGAACCCACACTGTGAAAGTAGCACACTCCAAATCAGACTTCAGACCAGTGACAAGTGGAGTACCACAGGGTTCAGTCCTGGGTCCTCTCCTGTTTGGTTATCTACTTCTCTGAAGTACAGGCTAACACGGAAGGTCTTTGGCTAATGAAGTCTGCAGATGACTGCAAACTAGGAGCCATAATCGAAACTCCTAACGATGTGGACATCCTACAAAAAGGCCTCACTGAGACAGATGCCTGGTGTCAAAGCCATGGCCTGAAGTTCAATGCCAAAAAGTGTATTGTCATCCTCTTTGGTAAAAAAATCTGTACCAATGAACTACCACATAGGTGGTAGTCTACTTAACACCGAAAGTGTGATAAGACACCTTGGGACACAGGTGGACAGTAGTCTTTCCTTTGATAATCACATTGCCACAGTGATCAGGAAATCCTTCTAAGTGGCACACCTCATCACCAAAGGTTTCTCATCCAGAAAAAAAGAGGTCATTGTTCCCCTCTACCTATCACTCATTAGACCCATTATAGAGTACAACTCCCCTTTTGGTATGTACCTCACAAGACATCTACAACAACTGGAAAGGCCACAGAAATACCTCACAAAGAGGATTACTGGCCTCAAACAGATGCCCTACACAGACAGTCTCAAAAAACTCTAGCTTTACTCCATCGCATATCGTCTACTCAGAGGCAATCTCTGGCTAACATACACAGCTATGTCAAAACCAGAGCTGTTGGACATGCTCGACTTAAAGAAATCCCAATCCCTCCGAGCTACACGCGCTACGGACTTAAACCTTGTCACCACAATAAACAGAACATGCTGGAGGGATAGATTCCTGTCCCAGAGACTTCCCATACTCTGGAACAGACTACCTATGTCAAACAGAGCTCCTCATTAGCACTCTTCAAGAAAAATCTTGATGATTGAATGGGAAATAGGAAATTCACCCCGGGGATCACTTGTGTGGCTCTGCTCGAAAGGGGCACAGGAAAATAATTTTCTTGGGTGGCGAAAGCCAGGGTACCTTTTTGGCTAAGCTTATATAGGCCCTAGAGGCAACAGCCTAGTACCTACATATGAAATAAATGCAATTTATTCAAACTGTATTCTGAGCTGAATTCAATTTTTGTTTTATTCAACTCAGTTAAAAAGTAAAATACACTTATCAGCTGAGAAGCACACATAGTCAGAACACAAGGAGATTCCAGCAAAGTTGTTTTTTTTTTTTGTTGTAAAGTGGAAAGGGAGAAAGGAGAGAAAGAAGATAATTCAAGGTTAAGGACCTAAGTGAGTTGGCCTTCTCAAATGTTCTCTCTGTATTCGGTAGAATGAGCTAATGACACTAGACTGGGATAGAGTTGAACAGATGGGATTGGCAGGAGTGTCTGAAATCAAAATATGATCTCACTGTACTCGGTTGAGTGAGCAAATGAGATGGACCCAGGAGGAGTGTTCAAACACAGATTTTCAGGAGGAGTGGGCAATTCCAAAGCCACCAAGCTTATACCAAACCAAGAACAGGGAGGGAAGGTGGGAAACTAACTGCAGAGAGACATACAGACCACACTATTCAGTAAAATAATTAAATAAACAGAAAAAATAAAATACAGTACCATCTTTAAAACTGCAAGTTTGTACTCAACTTCAGCTTCTAATATAGTTGATTGTGGTCAGCCAAACCACTCCGATATTGAGCAGAAAATAAATTCCCAGCTATGTGACTAACACTTAAAACACAGAGAAACCCTCTAGGCTAAGAGTTAAATATGGAATAACAAAAAGTACAGTTTTGTACCTACCATAAATGTAGATGTTCGAGGATTCCATTGCTGCAGTCCTTACTATTGGGTATAGTCCGCATCCAGTCGGCCCGAATACCAGAGTATAAGGCTGACGTCGGTCAGGGCGCATTAGACTGACGTCAGTACGCCAGGGTACTACTGCGCATGACCGGCGCCATATCCTCAGTCTTTTCTTGCCCCAGATGTCAGAAGACCCTAAAAAGACAAGGCCCAAAATACCTGCACCAAAACATGAACAATATATACAAAAATATAAGCAGGTAAATCACCTACACAACCACCCCTAAACACAGAGGGGAAGGAGGAACATCTACATTTATGGTAGGTACAAAACTGTACTATGTTCTTCGTCTTCCATTGCTGCAGTCCTTACTATTGGGTAGAATCCCAAAGCAGAGGTAAGGGAGGCTGGCAAATCATAAAGAAGCAGGAGCTGACAACATGCCTTGCAAAACAGCTGTGGCAAAACCAGCCCTAGACTTAGAGTAGATAGGAAGGTGATAATGCTTAGAGAAAGTATGCACTGAACTCCAAGTAGCTGCTTCCAAAATATCCTTAGTTGCCACCCCGTAGAAATGCTGTTGAAGTGGCAGTAGCCCTAGTGGAATGAGGCCTAATCCCAGCTGGAACCTCCTTGCCATGATGGGAATAACAAAATGCAATGCAAAAGCCAATCCACCTAGAAATAGTTTGTTTTGACACAGGCTTGCCCTGTGAACTCAAAGCAAAAGAAACAAACAACTGCTGAGACTGCCTAAAATCCTTAGTCCTGCTTAAGTAATAACGCAATTGCCTGTGTACATCTAAAGTATGCAAAATCTTTTCCCCTTTATTTTGGGGTCTGCATAAAAGGTAGGCAAATGAATAGTTTGGTTTAAAGCCACACTAGAAACCACCTTAGGCATAAAGGAAGGATTAGTACGTAATGATACCCTATCCTTATGGAAAATCAAGGGCTCGACTGCCATAAGGGCCTGCAACTCAGACACCCTTCTTGCAGAAGTAATAGCCAACAAAAAGCAGTCTTCCATGACAAATATTTCAATTCAGCAGTAGCCGCAGGCTCAAAAGGTTGTAGAGTAAGTTTTTCCAACACAAAATTGAGATCCCAAGCAGGAGTAGGAGCTCATGGGGTCTTATATTCTTAGCCCCTCTAAGAAACTGCTTGAACAAAGGATGAAAACAATGGTGGGTCACAATCATAGTGAGCTGAGATTGCTGCAGCATGAATCTTGATGGAAGAGAAGGACAGACCCTTGTCCAGTAACTCAGTAAGATATTGAAGAGCCATACTCAAATTAGGCTCAGAAATCTCCAAATTCTTTGCTTTACTCCAAAATAAAAATCTCTTCCATTTTGCGCATTACACTTTCCTTGTACTAGGTCTTCTAGCTTCCATAATCACATTTAAAACTTGTTGAGGAAGTTGAGACCTGCTGTGTTTCAACACAGAATATGCCAGGCTGTCAGATGAAGAGAGTGAAGCTTGACATTGAGCAGATGACCGTCCTGCTGGGATAACAGATGTGGAATCAAAGGTTAAGGCCATGGAGGCTTCTTTACCAGACTCCGTAGTAGAGGGTACCAGTGTTGCCGAGGCCAATCTGGAGCTATCAAAATCATCCTTGGCCTGTCCTGTCTGACCTTTAACAGTACCTTTGGAAGAAGAGGCAGAGGTGGAAAGGCATACAGATGAAGGTTTGTCCAACTGAAAGACAGAGCATCCACTTTCCAAGCTGTGTGATGAAACCCCTTTGTGCAAAACTGTGGCAGCTGGTGGTTTAGTGGAGAAGCGAACAGATCTATGTCTGGAGTTCCCCATGACACTGTCAATTTCTGAAATACATGAAGATCCAGTTTCCACTTGTGGGGATCCATGATTTGTCTGCTTAACACATCTGCTAAGGAGTTCTGTGCTCCTGGCAGAAACCTTGCCTGAAGAGTTAGGTGCAAGCGTCGCGCAGTCTCCCATAAAATCATTGCATGCCTGCATAGAGGATAAGAATGTGTTCCCCTTGTTTGTTGAAGTACCACATGACAGTTGTGTTGTCTGTTAGAATCAACACCTGCCCTGGAAGAAGTAACTCCTTGAAAGCCAGCAATGCGAACTGGACTGCTAACATCTCCTTTATGTTGATATGTAGATGCTGTAGTCTGGCAGGCCACTTGTCTTGTATCCACTTTACATTTAGATGAGCTCCCAAGCAATGTCTGAGGCATCTGTCGGTAAAATCTGACTCGCCTCTGGCCGGGTCACAGAGAGTCCCTTGTTTAGGTGACATTCCTGAGCCCACCACAAAAATACTCTTTGAAGGCAAGGTATTATTTGAATGACAGTGTCTAAATCCTGGCAGTGCTGTGTCCATACATTTTTGAGATACCATTGTAACTTCCTCATATGCAGTTTGGCATTGGGAAGCACCAGAATACAAGATGCCATGAACCCTAATGCTTGAAGGACTGTCTCTGCAGTCAGCACGGACTGATGAGATAGTTGATGGAAGTAAAGTGACAGACTCTTTTGTTTGTCCGGGGTTAAAAAGGCCATCTGGGCTGCTGTATTCAGTCTCACACCCAGAAAGCACATGTCTTGAGAGGGTACTAGACTGGACTTTATTTCGTTCACAGAATACCCCAGGCATCTCAGCACTGCTATAAGATATTCCAGATGCTGTAGAAGGTCTTCCTTTTCTTGAGCCAGAATCAGGCAGTCGTCTAAATAAGGATAGATTTGAAGTCCTTGTAGCCTGAAGTAAGCTATCACTGGAGCCAGAACCTTTGTGAATACTCTGGGCAGTAGATAAGCCAAAGGGCAATGCAGAGAACTGATAATGAGAATCCAGCTTGAAACGCAGATACTTCCTGTAACTTAGCCTGATATGCACATGAAGGTAAGCTTCCTTGAGATCTAAAGTTACCATCCAGTGATCTTTGCCCAGCAGGGGTAAAAGCTGTTGTAACGTCAACATCTTGAACTTGGGAATGTCCAGATAAGTGTTGAGGAGAGATAAATCCAAAAGCAGTCTCCACGTGTTCCTCTTCTCTGGTACTAGGAACATGCGAGAATAAAATCCTAGGCCTCTTTCTGACACAGGGACTGGTAGAATGATGTCCAACACCCATCTGTCTTGAGTAATTAAATCCCAATTTCCTTTGAAAAGAGACAGTTGTCTTTCCAAAGGAGCTGCCACGAGAATCTACTGGCAGTTGAAAAGGCAGGTCATTGGGCCTGTTTTCGAAACGACTGACACCTGACCTCACCAGAAGTCTGAGCTGGTGAACTGCCTGTACTAGGCCTAAAAGAACCTTGAGCCCTGCCCCTACCACGTCTAGACCTACCCCTAGACTGGGAATCATAAGCAGGATATGTCCACCCCTTAGCAGGCCAATTTCTACTAAACCGGTGGCTGTACCTGCAAAAATCTTTAACAGTTTGCATAGACTTAGCTTTGTCCTCCATTTTCTTTAAAACTGCTTCCACAGGTGAACCAAACAACACATCAGACTGTAAAGGAGCATCCAAAATCCTTGTCTTAACATGCTCAGCCAAATTTTGATCCCTCAACCAGGCATGCCTGCGAAGAACAGAACTAGTGGCAGCCACCCTCGAGGAGGCCTGCACAGCATCAAAACCACATTGCAAAGAATGCTTGCCCACTTGTTCAGACACATAAACTAAATCCAGCAAGTCTTTACAATCAATACCTTCCGCCAAAGCATCCACCTTAGATTTCAATTGTGAAAGGAGATAATTTTGATATTTCAGCATGTGAAACTGACAATTCAACGCTCTCATGGCTAGAGTGGAAGAAGTATACACTTTCTTACCCCACCTATCAAACGCCCTTGCCTCTTTGTCAGTGGGAACAGGATTTTTAACCACAGAGGCCTTAACACCTTTAGGCCCCTGAGAAACAGTTTCTGGGTCCGCCCTAGGACTCTTAAACAAATACTTATGAGCCGGGCACCCTATAGTACCTATCAGGTTTAACAGGAGCAGGAGGCAAAGAATCAGGGTTCAGGGAAGCCTCTGCAAAAACATCTTCCACCACATTCAACACAGGAGGTATAGCTAAGGGCCTATGCTGGGGTAAAAACAAGAATTCCCTAAGCCTCTTCCTGGAATCAGAGTAATCCTGGCCTTCCCATTTAAAGTGCTCCCTCATGGAATGCAGAGTCTCTGAAAATGAAAAATCCTCAGGAGGAGAAGAAGGAGTGGCATCATCCACATCAGAATCAGAATAATGAGGATACTCCTGCAAATCTTCCGCAGAAGATTCAGAAGCCCCTGAACCCTGTTCAAAACTGTCAAACTCTGGTTCCACTCTAGGCCTCTTATCCGGAGGGCCCATAGAACCTCTAATCATAGTAATCAAATCTTCTGCCATTTTAAGCATATGTTTCTTAGGTACAGAACCCGAAAGGCTAGGAGAAGCCCCTACTGAAGCTGAAGTTGGCCTACCTCTAAAAGAAGTTTTGGCAACAGAAGGAGAGGCTCTAACTACTTTGGGAAGAGAGGGAAGAATAGTTACCTGAGAAGCCCCCTCAGCCTGGCCTGCCTCCTGAGAGGGTACATCCTGTAACAGTAAAGTTTCAGCCTGAGACTCTATAGAAACTCCTGGCAAAACCTCTGGCTCCACTGAGCCATCTAAAGAACCGACGTCCGGGACTGCCGGTTCATCAACCCTAGGCTTCGCTGATTTGTCCTTGCGCTTCTTGGATGAAGCGGGCGTCGGAGCATCCGACAGCATTTTATAATTGCAACGCTTCCCAAACACTAATCTGGCACAGTCTAACCTCCTCTTAATAGTGCGTTTGTTAAACTTAGCACAAGAGCGGCAACCAACAACGTCGTGCTCAGGCCCTAAACAAGGTATACATAATGTATGGTAATCCCTATGAGGTATTTGTTTCCCACAAGAAATACAGTTATTCACTTTTCTGACATCCGGTTAAATACTGAGGCAAGAAAAAACCAAAATGTTCCCCAACGGGGTACTTAGCCAACTCTGATTCGGTCTGAAACTCCGGTTTCGGAAATATTCCAGAACGCCAACCTGCACTCGCAAAACTGCTTCTGCATCGGATCACGCGGCAAAAAAGACTGAGGATATGGCGCCGGTCATGCGCATTAGTACCCTGACGTACTGACGTCAGTCTAATGCGCCCTGACCGACCTTATACTCTGGTATTCGGGCCGACTGGATGCGGACTATACCCAATAGTAAGGACTGCAGCAATGGAAGACGAAGAACATCGTGAGAACAGCAATAACCCCTTCTAACTGCAGAGAGGCAGACAGACCACAATATTCTGTGAATCAATTAAATAAACATAAAAACTAAAAGACAATACTATCTTTAAAATGTACAGTTGTGTACACTTACCATAAATGTAGATATTCGAATGTATTCACTGTTGTAGTCATTATATTTGGGTTATCTGCTTGCAGGTAGGCCTCAGCCGGCCTGAATACCACGGTCTTGGATTCCTGCATCGGATGCAGTCTCTTCTTCCATGACGTCAGGTCGTCAGGGGTACAAAACATGCAGCCGACGCCAATACATCAGTTTTTCTTGCCCCAGATGTCAGGTGCCCCCAAAATGGGAAGTAAGTATATGTTATGATACACCTCCAACAAAAAGTAAATACACCAGAAAGCTCAAATACACCAAACAAGAATGAAAGGTAGAGCCAAGAGAAGCCAGGGGAGCTGGAGGGAGAGTAACCAAGACTGCAACAGTGAATACACTCGAACATCTACATTTATGGTAAGTGTACACAACTGTACAATGTTCTTCGTGTTTCACTGCTGCAGACATTACATTTGGGTAGATTCCCAAAGCTAAGGAAGGGAGGAGGACGTTAGAGAGCATTAGGACCAGCTATTAAGCTCTGCAGAACAGCAGTGGCAAAACCAGCCCTGGATTTAGAAAAAAATAGGCAATGTGGTAATGTTTGGTGAAGGTATGAACAGAGCTCCAGGTAGCAACTTCTAGGATGTCCCTGGTAGGGACCCCTCTAAGAAAGACTGTAGAGGTAGATGCAGCCCTGGTGGAATGTAATCTAATCCCGAGGGGTAGGTTTTCCATGGTGCTTACAGCAGAAATGAATGCAATGTGCTATCCATTTAGAAATGGTTTGCTTTGAAATGGCCTTCCCCTCTGCCCCTGCAGCAAAGCCAACTAGCAGCTGTTCAGATTTTCTGATAGGCTTAGCCCTGTCCAAATAAAATCTAAGTTGTCTGTGCACATCCAAAGAGTGCAGAATTTGTTCCCCTTTGTTTTGTGGATTAGGGAAAAAGGTAGGCAAATGAATGGACTGCTTTGGGGCCACACTAGATACCACCTTGGGCATAAAGGAAGGATTGGTCCTGAGAGCAACCCTGTCTTCATGGAAGATAATGAAGATACTGCCATGAGGGCCTGCAATTCAGACACTCTTTTTGCTGAAGTGATAGCTAAAAGGAAGGCTGTTTTCCAAGAAAGGAATTTCAGCTCTGCAGTTGCAGCTGGTTCAAATGGAGAGAGAGTTAGCTTTTCCAATACAAAGTTAAGGTCCCAGGCTGGAGTAGGGGCTCGCCTGGGTGGGTGGGGTCTTAAATTTTTAGCCCCTCTGCGGAATTGCTTTAACAGGGGGTGAGAGAAGAGGGGTGGTTCAGTATTGTAATGTGCTGAAATTGCAGAGGCATGAATTTTAATTGACGAGAAGGATAGGCCCTTGTGGAGCATTTCTGTTAAGTACCGCAGAATATGAGGTAAACTGGGCACCATAGTGCCCATACCCTGGGTCTGGCTGCAGGAACAGTATCTTTTCCACTTTTCAGCATAGGATTTTCTAGTACTAGGTCTCCTTGCCTCCAGAATGATGTCTAGCACCTGCTTACTGAGGGATGCTATTGGAGAGCTCAAGGAATTAGCCAGGCTGCAAGGTTCAGGGTTTGAAGCTGAGGGTGCAGAATCTGGCCCGCCTGCTGGGACAGCAGGGAAGGTTTCTGAGGTAGGTGCGATGGATCCATTAGAATCATGCAAGAGGGGGTACCAGTGCTGGCGAGGCCAGTCTGGTGCAATAAGAACTGACCTTGGTTTGTCCTGTTTGATCTTTAGCAGAACCTTCAAGAGGAGAGGCAGAGGGGGAAGGCATAAACTGAGAGGCTTTCCCAGGTAAAGGACAGGGCATCCACTTTCCAAGCTTGGCTGTGGGGAGTCCTCGTGCAGAATTTGTCCAATTGGTAGTTCTGGGGGGGGGGGGGGGGCAAACTGGTCTATCTCCAGAGTCCCCCATTTGCTGCTCAAGAGTTTGAATATTTTTGGTTCCAGTTTCCATTTGTGTGGGTCCATGAGATTTCTGCCTAGGTCATCTGCCAGTGAATTTAGCTTGCCTGGCAGGAATTGAGCTTGTAGGTGCACTTGGTAGCTCAAGGCTGTGTTCCACAGAGCCACGGCTAGTCTGCAGAGAGGGTACGAGTGGGTTCCCCCCTGCTTATTTATGTACCACATAACTGTGGTGTTGTCTGTCTTTACCAATAATGGTTCTGGAAGAATGTGGTCCTTGAAGACTGTCAGGGAATTCTGTACAGCTAACATCTCTTTTTGGTTGATATGCAGGTGCATCTGACTCTGGTTCCATTTGCCCTGAATGCACTGCCCTGCCAAGTGAGCCCCACATGCATAGTCTGATGCATCTGTAGTCAGAGTTTGGGTGGCAGGGGGTAGATTGAAAGGGAGCCCCTTGTTGATGTGGCAGGCCTCTGCCCACCAAAGGAACTCTGTCTTTATACAAGGAATGATAGGAATCATTGCTTCCAGGTCCTGAGAATGTTGACACCATAGGCTTTTTAGATACCATTGTAGTTTCCTCATATGCAGTCTTGCATATGGAATTAGCAAAATACAAGAGGCCATGAACCCCAGGGCTTGCAGAATTTTCCTTGCAGATAGCTGGGTCTTTGTGGCCAGTAGTTTGAAGTAGGCTGTCAAATAAACTTGTTTCACTGGCGTTAGGAAAGCCATCTGGGAAGTTGTGTTCAAGCTTGCTCCCAGAAATACAATCTGTTGGCAGGGTACTTGATGAGATTTCTTTTCGTTTATGGTGTACCCCAGTGAGGTTAGAAGTTTCTTTACAAATGCCAGATGTTTTAATAGCATGTCCTGGCTTTCTGCCTGAATCAGACAATCGTTCAGGTATGGGTACATTTGAATATTTCTCTGCCTGCAAAAAGCAATGCCTGGAGCTAGACAATTTGTGAATACCCTGGGTGCAGTAGATAAGCCAAAGGGAAGTGCAGAGTGAACCTGCTCTGAAACGTAGGTATTTCCTGCAAGAGTCCCTTATTGGAATGTGCAGGTAAGCTTCCTTTAAATCTAAGGTTGCCAACCAGGCATCTTTGCCTAGCATAGGAAGCAGCTGTTGAAGAGTTATCATTTTGAATTTTGGGATTACCAAAAAGGTGTTTAGAATAGAGAGGTCCAGGATAGAATGCCAGGAACTGTCTTTTCTGGGTACCAGGAAAAATCTTGGTAAAAACCTTGTCCCATTTCTTCTGCTGGGACAGGGTGAATAACCCTGATACTTAGAAGAGAGAGAACCTGCTGTTGAGCCTCTGCCCACTGATTTGGGGGAAGGTCTGGCCAACCGTCTGGGGTTGGCAAGGTGTGGAAGTGGAATCTGCATCCTTTGAAAACTATATTTAAAACCCATTTGTCCTGGGTAATGAGTTCTCAGTTTTCTGCATGCAGGGCGAGCTTTCCCCCTAAGGGAGCAGGCAGTTGAGCAGGGCTTGTAAGGGTTAAGGTTAAGTCATTGTGATGTTTTTCCATAGGGGGGGGGGGTTCTTGCTACTTCCAGCTTTGTAAGTGGGAGCCCCCCACTGCTTAGACCTGTCTGTAGTCTGAGACTGTAACCTGGGTGGTCTGCTGTTCCTGGGTTTGGACTGAGAAATCCTGGAAGAGACTGGAAAGGACCAATTCTTAGAAGGCCAATGCCTACTAAATCTGGGAGGCTGTACTTTCAGGAAATCTTTAACAGTTCGCATAGATTTAGCTTTTTCCCCTCCATCTTTTTAAGCACTTCTTCTGCTTTGTTGCCAAACAGGCGGTCTTGGTTTAAGGGAGCATCCAGTAATTTAGCTTTAAACATGATCTGGAAAGTTTTGCTCCTTAAGCCAAGCATCTAAGTACAGCCCCAGTGACATCAGCCCTGCAAGATGCTTCTAAAGAGAGTCAAAACCACATTGCAAAGTATGTTTACCAACTTGTTCAGCAGAATGCATTAAATCCTGTAATTCTTTATGTTCAGCACAGTCAGGAATCAACATCATTTTCTGTTTAAGTAGTCCCATAATATGCTGCTGATACTTTAACATATGAAACTGACAATTTAAGGCCCTAATGGCCAAAGTAGCAGAAGTGTATACCTTCTTACCCCATCTGTCCAAGGCCCTGGAATCTCTATCTGAGGTGGTGGGGTTTTTGGCAGCATTAGCCTTAATGCCCTTTGGTCCTTGGGAAATGGTCTCTGGATCCGCAGTAGGATTCTTGAAGAGAAATTTGTGAGAATCAGGTACTCTTGTAGTACCTGTCAGTTTTTCTGGGAGCTGGAAGCAAGGTGTCGGGGCCAAGCTAGATTCCAAGAAGGCATCATCTACAATGTCCAGAACAGGAGGTATAGCTAAAGACCTGTGTTGAGGGAGGAGTAAGAATTCCCCAAGCCTCTTTTTGGAGTCAGATAAATCCTGGCTTTCCCAGCGGAAATGCTCCATAAAAGAGTGTGCAAGGTTTCATCAAAAGAAAAGTCTTCTGGGGGGGAAGCAGAGGGGATGAAATCCTCTGCATCAAAATCCTCATAGGTGGATAAGGGCAAATCCTGGTCATCAGAAGAAACAGAAAATTCAGAATCCTGATCAGAAGGAAAATCAGTTCTAGGTCTCTTAGAGGGGGGAAGGCTGGCTTCCCCCAATCAAAGTAATTAGGTCTTCAGCCATTCTAAGAATTTGTTTTTTAGGCATATGAGCCTGACCATGTGGTTTGGACGTTGGTTTTCTAGTCATGGGTCAAGTTTTAGGCCTTGAAGAAGAAGATGGCGTCGGTTTAAAATGCAAATCTGTAGGCCTGAATACACCCTCAGTAGCCGGTGCCTGCGCAGCGGCTCCAGACCCATCCAAGGTAGAGACACCCACAGGTTCCATAGTCGAAGAAGCATCTCGCGGCATACTGGACTCCGAATGGGTCTCAGTAGAGGCCTGTGAATCTGAAGTAGTGGGTATCATGGGCTGCAAAAGCACCTCACTGAGTACTGGTGAACTGGCGACTAGCTTAACAGAAGCGGCGTTGGCAGTTTTGGACCTATGCGGTCTGTCTCTGTCTTTATCCTTATGTTTTTTCGGAATATCGGTAGACGGATGGCTTACCAAAGTCATTTCTGGATAGGTAAACTGAGTACCAAAATAATGTGCTGTTAAAATAAACCGACTAATAGTTCGGGGGTTGAATAAGGCACAAAACCGACAGTGAGGGACGTCGTGGTCTGGGCTTAAGCAAGGAATGCAGTACGAATGAAAATCTTTATGAGGTATTTGCTTTCCACAGGTAAGACAATTGTTAACTTTTATTGACATCGGTTAAGAGCACGAAAAAGGGTCCCCAACGGGGTACTTAGCTTTTTTCGAAGACTTCGGTTCTGAAACTCAAAAAAGAAAATTTCAGGAGTCGGCCAACCGGCACTTGCGAACTGCTTCTACTTTGGGCACCGCACTGCAAGAAAGACTGATGTAATGGCATCGGCTGCATGTTTTATACCCTTGACTACCTGATGTCATGGAAGAAGAGACAGCACCCGACGCAGGAATCCAAGACTCTGGTATTCAGCCCGGCTGAGGGCTACCTGCAGATACACAACCCAAACGTAATGACTGCAACAGTGAAACACGAAGAAACATCTGCAAGTTTGTACTCAACTTCAGCTTCTAATACATTTGATTGTAGCCAGCTAAACCACTCGGATATTGAGCAGAAAATAAATTCCTTTTATTAAGATACACTGCAAATATTAAATTGGTTGAATAACAGGGCCATTAAGCAGTAATGAGCAGGAAAAATCTCAGATTTGTTTATGATATTGTTGTATATCCATAAAATAATTGCTGAATCATAAATATGCCTATATTAAAAGCAAGTTATATTATATTAAACATCCTCACTGAAAATGAATGGTTGTGTGGAGAGACAGCAACTCCCATTATATGACTGAGACCAAACAGATTGTCTTGTATATCTAAACTGATTATTAGCATAGAACCCTAGATTAAAATAGACATACTACTATACTATACAATCCACTTTCACTTATAGGTTCACAGGTTCATACTAGGCTATCTGCCCTACGGCATTTATAAGCCTAGCCAGAGTGTGTTTGGCTTTCGCCACCCATTTTAAATGAATTTTGCTATGCCCTTTTTCGAGGTTAGTATACTGTGCCTCTGTCTAACAGTGACACAGAAGTGATACCCGGAGTAAACCTACTATCTCCCATCCACTAATCAAGATTCCTCTTGAAGAGAGTCAGTGAGGGACTCTGCCTAACCTGGACTGGGATTTTATTCCAGAGTGAAGGGAGCCCTCTGGGTTATTAATCTGTCCTTCCAGCATGTCCTATTTATTTCAGTGGTGAGGTTCAAGTCTCTCGAGCGCGTAGCTCGATGGGATTTGGATTTTCTGAGGTGCAGCATGTCCATTAATTCTGGGTTGGACATGGCTTTATACGTCAGGCACAGATCGCCTCTGAGCAGGCGGTATGCCACTGAGTAGAGCTGGAGTTTCTTTAACTGGGCAGCATATGGCATCTGTTTGAGCCCTTTGATCCTCTTGGTGAGGTACTTTTGGGGTCTTTCCAGTTGCTGCAGGTGTCTGGTAAGGTACATACCAAAAGGGGCATTGTACTCAATTATGGGCCTGATGAGGGATGAGTAAAGAGGCATGATGACCTCCCCTGATCTAGATGTGAATCCCTTCATGATTAGGTGGGCTATATAAAATGTTTTTCTAACCACTTTGGCCACGTGGTTGTCAAATGAGAGATTGCTATCAACTTGGGTCCCCAGGTCCCTAATTAGTTCTTCCGTACTTAATGGATTACCACCTATGTGGTAATTTGTGGGCACTTTGTTTTTGCCAAAGGGGATGACTATGCACTTTTTGGCATTTAGCTTGAGGCCATGGCTCTGGCACCAGTTGTCTGTTTCTATGAGGCCCTTTTGTAGGATGCTTGTGTCAGCTGGAGAATCTATTATGGCACCCAGTTTGCAGTCATCTGCGAACTTGGTCAGCCAAAGTCCTTCCCTGTTAGACTGTACCTCCGAGAAATATATACCGAACAAGAGAGGTCCCAGGACTGAGCCTTGTGGGACGCCACTTGTAACTGGTTTGGAGTCTGACATGGCTCCAGCAATTCTAACCATGTGGGTTCTGTCCTTGAGCCATTTTGCAACCCATCTAGTGACATAGGGGTTTATATTTAAGCTGGTGAGCTTATCTATAATGCCCGAGTGGGGTATTGTATTGAAGGCTTTTGCAAGGTCCAGGTAGGCTGTGTGGACCACCTTCCCCTCGTCAATGGCCTTGGTGACTGTTTCAAAGAAATCGACCAGGTTTAAGAGGCAGGATCTGCCCTTAACAAAGCCAAACTGGGTAGGATCCAGTGTCTGTAGGTCCCCAATATCTTTATTTATGAGGTCTATGATGATCCTTTCCATAGCTTTGCAGACCAAGCTAGTCAGGCTTATGGGGTGATAGTTTCCAGGATCCGTTGAGGCACCACCTTTGTGGAGAGGAACCACTGTTGCTGTACGCCACTCTTTGGGTACATATCCTGTAGTAAGGCTGAGATTGAACAGTAGTTTTATGTTTGGGTTTAGTTCTTCTTGGCGTTCATGTAGGACGCAGCCCGGGACACCGTCTGATCCCATTGATGCTGAGTTTTTTGCTTTGGAGAGGGCGGCTCTTACCTGAGCATCTGAGATGTCAGGGGGGCAGCACTCTGCTGGGATAGATATTTGCCTTTTTGGTGGGAAAGGGGGGGGGGAGAAGTTTGCGCTGAACCTGTCAGCTAGGATGTTGGCAATGTCTGTGGGTTTGGTGTATTTTTTTGTCATTTTGGACTAATTCTGAGCATATCTGGGAATTCCCACCCAGGTTCCTAACATAACTAAAGAAAGCCTTGTGATTATCCTTAGTGTATAATACTGAATAAAAAGTCTTTCGGGTTGTCTCGATTAGGGGTCGCCACAGCAGTACTCTGGTCCGCTAATGACTGGCAGTGGATTTTTACGGTGCCGAGTTGCCAGCCTGACGCCCAACCTTCAAAGAAGGCACATCCATTTATGCACGCACCTACCTGCATGTCTTTAAACGACACTCGACCGCGGGGAGGACATGCAGACTCCACAAAGAAGGTGCTCCAGCCGAGAATCAAACAGGAGAACCTCTTGCTGTGAGGCAACAACGCTAACTGCTGCACCACCGGGGCCTACTTAAAATACTGAATATATATCATCACAAGTGCTAAAGCCAGTGTCAGCTACATTTCACATTAATTACTTTTATAGTATCTTATATGTCATGTTTTTAAACTATAACAAGTATTAAAATATGAACTGAATAGCATGGGCATTTACTAATATGTTGCTGTTGGCATATGATATGCATATAAATAACAGGTCTAACTTCAGTCTATGAAAGTAAATGCCAGGTTATGTACACTTGTCAATTATGAATGAAGAGCTTGCTATCTATTCTTTTTAATATCCTATAGGTAAATATACTTGTCAGAGACACACAGATACTACAAAGCTGCTGGTTATTGCTTATTCATTAGTATATTTATGGCTGCAATGTTACAAACTACATGGTGTGGACCATTTGAGTTGAGATTATGTCTCTATTGTGTTCTTGCTTTGAATGCTCTATATTATCTATAATATGATTTTGAGTAATCTCACTTAATTCAAAGAAACTATAATTGTAATGATAATAATGTTGCTGTTGTTGTGGTGTCTTTCGGCTTTTCCCGGTTAGGGGTCGCCATAGCGGAACTCCGGTCCGCTAATGATTGGCAGTAGATTTTTACGTATTGGCTTGCCGGGCCTAACGCACAACCTTCAACGAAGGAACGCCTATTCACGCATGTCGCCACACAGAAGACGCTCTAACTGAGAATCGAACGGGCAACGTCTAACTGTGAGGCAACAACGCCACCGCAGCACCAACACCACAGTACTTATTAAAAATGGAGAATAGAAGGAAAAAGAGAAAAAAGAAAGAAAATGGCCGGTGCACATATAAGGTTACCTTTTTACATGTATGTAAAAGGGTTGACAGTAACAAGTACCAAACGATTATGTTATCGCATGTTTAAAGGGGCATTATCTCAGATTTTTTGCTAGAGGAGTTTGTTTACATTTTAGTACTGTGCAAGTCACATGCTCACCTAGAGGCAAGGTTTTCAAAGAGCCTTTTTAGCATACTGCAGGTCAGATTACACAAACTCTCAGTGGGGGTTGTTCTAGAAGTGCTACGAGCTTACAGCTGACGTTTGTCATTTTGTATTCTCCTTCCCCCACTCATGATCAATTACATTTGCTGAATGACTGGATTTTACTCAGCTAGATATGTTATCTTGTCACACACAGACCTGGAGCTTGTTTAGCAATGAAATATCTACTTTACTATACTTGTTTTTGCAAAACTGTGTCAAATTATTCAAGCCAAGCAACAGTATTTTTGTTTCATGCTTGTTGCTACAAGTCTTTTCCCCTCCACTGGAAATTATTTTTCATATGGTCTGTTATTAGTGTTGCTTGCTTGAGAGAGAGAGAGAGACAGTGTGTGTGTGTGTGTGTGTGTTCATGTAGGTGCACTTTTATAATCATACAGATTTTCTCTCATTTTGCAGCACAGCATTACTTTGGAAAGTTGTGTCTTGCAAAGAAACCTGTTGAGTAATAAATGTCCTAATATTCAAAATATTTTTAATCTTTTCTGTAAAAATGTCATGCATCTTTGGAACTGCATCTAATGACTGTTCTAAAAGTATTTTCTCATTTTCTGATGCTGTATGTTGTCCTTAAGAAATCTCACAACTATTTGTCTAACGGTAATTCCATCCTACTGCATTTCTTTTCTCCCTTTTTTTCTACCATTCACTATGGTTAAAATGTTTTGAACTTTCATATATTTCCTGAATGTTTAACTGACGTACAGTTAGTTTACACTGATTAGCACTTTAAAGTTGAAGCAAATGCATTTCCCATATACTTTTCAGTACCATTCCTAGTATATTACAGTAGGTAAATACAGGCATATTTTTACTAGGGCAGTAAAATTAAGTGCTGCAACCAAAATCTCATGCCATCGATGACCCTATATTTTGACAAGTTATAGTAGCGATTTTCTATGTATGCATGTAACACAATCTATGTTTATATTCATGTAGTTTGAAAATAACAGCCTCTACATAGGTTACTGACAGACTTGCAATTCAAGGCATTCTTGAATATCTCTAAATTCTGTATATGTTACATATCTGATAATGCAGGTCTTTTAGTGAAACTAAGTATGCAGTGCACATAGCTGTTTTAGAAGTGCACTTCAAGGTTACTATTGCAATTGCAAACTCATATGTTACCTGCTAGATAGCAATGTAGCTAATGGCCATAGCCAACTCTATCATTTGAGAGGCATGCTCTCTTCGGAAAGAGTATTTACTTGTGGTACTCCCAGTGATCAATTCCAGGACCAGGTCTTTGTATTTACTTCTGCAATGTAAGACTGACATCAACAATTTGTAGCTGACCAAGTTTGGGGTCTGGAATCTGACCTTCAGATTTTTCAGGAGGGACTAGTAAGCAGCAATAAGTGGTTCTTGGACCACATCCTAAAACTACATGCCAAGAAATGCAGCATTAGCATTATGTGTTTAGCCAAAACTGACTCCGTCATTAAGGACCTGAGCACTTTCACTGACAATTAGGTCTCCTTTGATCGTTATACATCCACTAATGTTAGGAAATTCTTTTACCTAATCACCAGGAATGACTAACAGAGTATAATGTCCCTTTGGTATGTTCTTGTCTAATCACATGACCCAGTTTGAGCGACTGCATTGTTTTCTCATTATAATAATCAAGTGCATGTCTTTCTTAACACTTTGACAAAGCACTGTCTATTTTCTGTTTTTACATAGACTCTGGAGAGGTAATCTCAGTCTAACCTGCATAGCGTCAAAGTATCCAATCCACTGTCACCCGCTGCACATCCACAGAACTAGTAACATCCTAAACACCTGTTCAAGAGAACTCATCTTCTACTATAACATAAATAGGACCTTTTGGCAATATAGCTATATATCCCAGAGAATCCCCCTTAACAGACTTCCTTTGGATATAAACCAAAGTAGCTCTCTGACCCTCTTTAAGCACAACTTGGATGCATGGATTTTCAATCATAAACAGAGGACAAGTCTGGCCCGATGCCATGACTGAAAGGGCTCTAAAACTAGGTCTAAATTAGTCATGCCAATTGAATACATATTTTATGAAGAGGGAGGAGGCAAAGGGAGATGTACAAGACTGGAGGAAGATGCACACAGGTGGATTATATCCTATGCGGGAGGGCCAGTCTGAAGGTGATTGGGTACTGTAAAGTGGTGACAGGGAAAAGCGTAGTTAAGGCAGCATAGGATGGTGGTCTGTAGGATGACACTGGCGATCAAGAAGAGGAGGAGAGTGAGGGCAGTGCCAAGGATCAAATGGTGGAATCTGAAAAAAGGATGACTGTGAGGCGGAGTTCAGGGAAGAGTTATGACAGGCACTGGGTGGCAGTGAAGAGTTACCAGACAGCTGTGCAACTACAGCAAAGGTGGTAAGGGGGACAGCTAATGACATCTGGACAGAGGAAGTAGGAAAAGGACACCTGGGGATGGAATGAGGAAGTACAGGAGAGTATACACAGGAAAAGGTTGATGAAGAATTGGGAATGTCAGACAGCTAAAGAAAGTAGACAGGAGTACAAGGAGACGAGGCATATGGTGAAGAGATAGGTGGCTATGGATAAGGTGTATGGCAAGTTGCATGAAAGGTTGGACATTAAGGAGGGAGAAAAGTACCTGTACCAAGTGACTAGACAGAGGGACAGAGCTGAGAAAGATGTGCAGCAGGTTAGGGTGATAAAGCATAATGTGGGAAACACACTCACAAGTGAGGAGATTATGTTCAGCAGATGGAAAGAGTACTTTGAGGGGCTGATGAATGAAGACAATGAGAGAGAAGGTTGGATGATGCCAGGATAGTGAATCAGGAAGTGCAACGAATTAGCAAGGAGGAAGCAAGGACAGCTACGAACAGCATGAAGAATGTAAAGGCTGCTGATCTAGATGACACACCTGCAGAAGTATGGAGGTGTTTAGGACAAATGGCAGTAGAATTTTTAACTAGATTTTTTAATGAAATCTTGGAAAGTGAGAGGATGACCAAGGAATGGAGAAGAAAAATATTGGTACTGATTTTTAAGAATAAGGGTGATGTGCAGGAGCTTTAGGAACTAAAGAGGGATTAAATCGATCAGTCATAGCATGACATTATTGGAAAGAGTAGTGGAAGCTAGGTTAAGAAGGGAGGTGATGATTAGTGAGCAGCGGTATGGTTTCATGCTGGGAAAGAGCACTACAGATGCAATGTTTGCTCTGAGAGTGTTGATGGAGAATGTACAGACAAGGTCGGAAGGAGTTGCATTGTATCTTGTTGGACTTGGAAAAAGCATATGACAGGGTGCCTAGAGAGGAGTTGTGGTATTGTATGAGGAAGTTGGGAGTGGCAGAGAGGTATGCAAGAGTGGTACAGGATATGTATGAGGGCAGTGTAACAGTGATCAGGTCTGCAATAGGAGTAACAGATGTGCTCAAGGTGGAGGTGGGATTACATCAAGGATATGCTCTGAGCCCTTTCGTCTTTGCAATGGTGATGGACAGGTTGACAGATGAGACCAGAGGGGAGTCCCTGTGGACTATGACATTTGTGGATGATGTTGTGATCTATAGTGAGAATAAGGAACAGGTTGAGGAGACCCTGGAGAGGGGGAGATATGCTCTAGAGGAGAAGAATGAAGGTCAGTAGGACTAAGACAGAATATATCTGTGTGAATGAGAAGGAGGTCAGAGGAATGGAGAGGATGCAGGAAGTAGAGTTGACATAGGTGGATGAGTTTAAATACCCGAGATCAACAGTTCAGAGTAATACTGAGTATGGAAGTGAGGTGAGGAAGACAGTGCGGGCCAGGACTGAGTGGGTGGAGAAAAGTGTCAAAGTGATTTGTGACAGATGGGTATCAGTAAGAGTGAAAGGGAAGGTCAACAGGATGGTAGTGAGATCAGCAATGTTACATGGGTTGGAGATGGTGGCACTGATCAAGACAGGAGTCAGAGCTGGAGGTCGCAGAGTTAAAGTCAAGATTTCATTGGGTGTGACGAGGATAAACAGGATTCGGAATCAGTATATCAGAGGGTCAGCTCAGTTTGGACGGTTTGGAGACAAAGCCAGACAGGCAAGACTGCAATGGTTTGGCCATGTGCTGAGGAGGGATGCTGGGTATAGGTTCATAGGTTCATAGGTTAGTACTAAGCTAACTGCCCTTGAGAGCCATTTTAAGCCTAGCCAATTATCCCTTGTGAGATTCAAACCCTGCACCTTGTGTTTGTAAGGCAAACACTATAACCATTATGCCACCCTCCCAACCCTACCATTATGCCACCCTCCCAACCCTATACTGGTATAAAAGGATGCCAAGGATGGAGCTGCCAGGTAAGAATTAAAAAGGAAGGCTTAAGATAAGGTTTATGGATGTGGTGAGAGAGGACATGCAGGTGGGTTGGTGAGAGAGCAAGATGCAGAGGACAGAAATAAATGGAAACAGATGATCCACTGAAGTGACCCCTAATGGGAGCAGCCAAAAGAAGAGGAAGAATGGGTATTTGCAATATGGGATACTGTGGCTAGGCTACTAATGTTCCTCTGGATCAATAGCCTACTGTTAACCCATGAATCAATGAACCTAAATGTGCACACTTCTTTCATTTTGGCATCACCACATGCTAGCAAACCAATATCCTTGACAAGATCCATGAATGGTATTCACAAACCTGTTTACCACTTCTGTACATCTGCTACATAATAGCATAACATAAAGTTGTGTAGTTCAGAGAAGTGACAAAACCTAAAACCATATCCAGATGCAGTACTGCCACCTGGCAAAATTAGCATAACATGAATGAGCAACAACATTTACATAAGAACTTCCAGTACACTTCTGAATGCCCCAAATCATACAAACACACCCCTGCCCTTGACAGAGAAAAAGTCTACTCACACAAAATGCATCATCTAGACAACTAAACTGCAGATCTCATGCCGGTGACACAACAGTGTTTCCAATCAATATGCTACCTCTGGTTACTGGTCTCATTGCTATGCACTGATAAGCCCTACAGTGCCAGACCCCATATTTGAATGCACCAAATGAAAACAGGGATGCGTTGTCTCAGTCCAGGTACAGAACTGCTAATACCCTGTCAAATG
>NC_056748.1:693223892-693238892 GCF_019279795.1 Protopterus annectens | reverse complement strand
TATACTAATGACCATACAAATTTTTATACTCCCATGAGTGTGCTGCAAATATCTCTGAAATGGATATGCCCTACATGATAACACTTGCTGCAAAGTTTAACCTTCTACAGTATGCTATTTTTAATTTCTGAATACCTGCCTACTGTGTTTTATGCCCTGTAAGAACACCAACAATGTGCACACATTACATGGTACCTGTAAGCAAACATTTAATTGTGTATTTTAATAAAAATTTAAAACAAATAGATGTGTACTGTATTCTCAAAGGCACAATGAATTACATTTAATTTCGGTATGAAATTATTTAAATTTAATCCCATTATTCTATTTGTTTACAAATTAATTTCTGTTTGGTAACCAAGTAAGTGGACTGGCTGACACACTTTTCATTCACAACCTGACCTCCACTGTACAAGACACAAATAGAAAATGGAAAACAGAAAAAAGTATTGGGCCACTTTCTGAAGAAATGTCAAACAGTTTGGTAAAATATAGAAGTGGAATGTAAGCAAGATGATGGATAAAAAATAAGAAATGGAAGTGAGGGTAAACTAGAACTATACATTGAAGACCAAAATAATAAAACTGGACAGCAAGTTAAATATAGTGAGAGACAAGATCAGAAACTTTTTCAAAAAACCTTATATAAAGATATTGCGCACAACATAAAATCATGTAGATATATATATATACATATATATATATACACACACACACACATAAATATATATATATATATATATATATATATATATATATATATATATATATACACACACACACACACACACACACACACACACACATTGTGTGGTAGGACTGAAAACATACAAAGTAACAATCTGTGTACATTGTAAAATGTATTCTCCAACACAACAGACTGTAAATATATTCACAAAATCTTATTCAAAATAGTTTTGGCTGAACAAAGATGGTGAAAAATTGTGATAACATCATATTAACTATAGATACTGAAATTAAATTACACTATATTGAAAAATAAATATGCACCTTCGACACAAAGTGCAGGGATGAAATAAAATTAGTAACAATGACTTGAAAAGTTTTGTACCTACCATAAATGTAGATGTTCGAGTGCTCATACAGCTGCAGTCATAACAGATGGGTTATCCTGTCGTCAGGTGGGTCCTCGGTCGGCCGAATTCCAAAGTCTAGGTCCGGCGTCGGTTGTCGTCGCTTCTTCCCTGACGTCAGTGCGCAGGGTATAAAAGAGCCAGCCGACGCCATCTTCTTCAGTTTTTCTTGCCCCAGATGTCAGGTGCCCCCCAGAAGGAAGGCAAAACATAAACTTATGTAATCATGCAATATAGAATAATCAAAAAACAGTAGTTGCAAGCAAATACACCATAAAGGAATACCCCAAATAGGTTGTATGAGAAGGTGTATGTCATAAGGCCTGTCCTAAGAGGGGATGGAGGGGGGGAAACCTGGACTGCAGCTGTATGAGCACTCGAACAACTACATTTATGGTAGGTACAAAACTGTACTATGTTCATCGTGCATACAGCTGCAGTCATAACTGATGGGAAGAATCCCAAAGCTAAGTAGGGGTGGCAGGCACTAAGTGGAACTAGGAGGAGCAAGGATGCCCTGCATCTCAGCTGTGGCAAATCCCGCTCTAGATTTAGAGTAAAGTGGAAGGTGACAGTGTTTGGAGAAAGTGTGCACTGAACTCCAAGTGGCTGCTTCCAAAATGTCCTTGGTAGGAACCCCCCTGAGGAAAGCTGCAGAGGTAGCTGTGGCCCTTGTGGAGTGGGATCTGATGCTTGAAAGCACAGCTTTTCCATGAAATGAGTAACAAAAGCATATGCAGTGGGATATCCATTTTGAGATTGTCTGTTTGGAGATCGCCTTTCCTTGAGCACCTATAGCATAGGACACTAAGAGTTGCTCGGATTTCCTGAATGGCTTTGTCCTGTCCAAATAATAACGAAGCTGTCTGTGAATGTCCAAGGAATGCAGTAGTCTTTCCCCTTTGTTTTGTGGGTTAGGGTAAAAGGTAGGCAAGTGGATAGTCTGATTCAAGGCTACACTGGATACTACCTTTGGCATAAAGGTAGGGTTGGTTCGTAAGGAAACTCTGTCCTGATGGAAAATGATGAAAGGTTGCACAGCCATGAGGGCCTGTAGTTCCGAAACCTTGCGTGCTGAGGTGATAGCCAGAAGGAAGGCTGTTTTCCATGACAAGTATTGTAGTTCTGTTGAAGCAGCTGGCTCAAATGGAGGAAGGGTCAGCTTTTCCAATATGAAGTTGAGGTCCCAAGCAGGGACTGGTGGTTTCCTTGGGGGTTTTATATTCTTTGCCCCTCTGAGGAACTGTCTTAAAAGAGGATGAGAGAATAAAGGAGGACCTGTGTTGTATTGTGCAGAAAAGGCTGAAGCGTGGATTTTGATGGAGGAGAAGGAAAGTCCATTGTTTAACATCTCAGTTAGGTACTGCAAAATTTGTGGTAAATTTATTACCCAAGGATTCTGGCCCTTTTTCTGATTCCAGGCACAAAATTGTTTCCATTTGGCGGAGTAGACTTTTCTAGTAGAAGGTCTTCTGGCCTCCAGGATGACGTCCTGCACCTCCTTGGAGAGGAGGGTCTGTTGGGAGATCAAGGGATTCTCCATGCAGCTAGATTTAGGGTTTTGAGCTGGCTGTGAAGAGTTTTGAAGTTGTGCTGGGACAACAGAAGAGGCACTAGAGGTAGGATCCATGGTGGGGAATGTGTCAGGCTCTTCAGGAGCGGATACCAGTGTTGTCTTGGCCAATCTGGAGCAATGAGAATCATTTTCGGCCTCTCTGCTCTGGCTTTTAATAGAACTTTGGGCAGCAGAGGAAGAGGCGGAAAGGCATAGACTGTCAACGTTGTCCAATTGAAAGAACGTGCGTCCACTTGCCAGGCCTGTGGATGATAGGTCCTTGAACAAAATTTTTTCAATTGGTAATTTCTGTGGGTAGCAAAGAGATCTATGTCTGGCTGTCCCCAAGCCTGAGTTATCTTTGCGAAAACTTGAGGATGCAACTTCCATTCGTGTGGATCTGTCATATTTCTGCTTAGGCTGTCTGCCAGTATGTTTTCCTTCCCTGGCAGGAATTGTGCCTGAAGTTGGATTTGCAATTCCAGAGCTGTGTTCCATAGGGTCATGGCTAGTCTGCACAGGGGGTATGAATGAGTTCCCCCCTGTTTGTTTATGTACCACATCACTGTGGTGTTGTCTGTCCTTATCAATAGCTGGCCTGGATGCAGTAGGTCTTTGAAGGCCATAATAGCATTTTGCACTGCTAGCATTTCCTTTTGGTTGATGTGTAGGTGCTTCTCTTTTTGGGACCATTTTCCCTGAATGCACTGATCTGTCATGTGTGCCCCCCAGGCGTAGTCCGAGGCGTCTGTTGTGATGATTTGAGTTGCTTGAGGTACGCAGAAAGGAAGACCTATGTTTCTTTGGCATGCTTGAGCCCACCACAGAAATTCCTTTTGAAGACAAGGAATGAGTAGTATAATTGTTTCCAAACTGTGGCTGTGTTGAGACCATAAGTTTTTTAGGTACCATTGAAGTTTCCTCATATGCAGCTTTGCACATGGGATCAGAAGGATGCAAGATGCCATGAATCCCAGAGCCTGCAGGACTTTCCTTGCAGTCAGCCTGGTGAAGGTTGCCAGTTTTCTGAAGTATTGAGTTAGTTGCCCTTGTTTCTCTGGCGTGAGGTAGGCCATCTGGGTGTTTGTATTCAAGCTGGCACCCAGGAAAATTATTGTTTGAGAGGGTATTAGTCTTGATTTCTTTTTGTTGACTGTGCATCCCAGAGAGTTCAACAACTTTATTGCAAACGCCAGGTGTTTCAGAAGTATGTGTTTGCTGTCCACTTGGATCAGGCAGTCGTCCAAATATGGGTATATTTGTATCCCTTGAAGTCTGCAGAAGGCGATTACTGATGCCAGGTATTTCGTAAGCACTCTGGGTGCAGTAGATAAGCCAAAGGGCAATGCAGAGAATTGATAATGGGTTGAACCTGCAAGAAATCTGAGGTATCTTCTGCAATTTTGTCTGATAGGGACATGCAGGTATGCCTCCTTGAGGTCCAATGTTACCAGCCAAGACTCCTTGCCCAGCATGGGAAGAAGCTGCTGTAATGTGAGCATCTTGAATTTTGGTACCTGTAAATATGTGTTTAGGATGGATAGGTCAAAAATAGGTCTCCAATCTTTGTCCTTCCTTGGTACCAGGAATAGTCTGGAATAAAAACCTTGACCCTGTTCTTGTGCAGGTACCTCTTGAATAGCTTTCATGTCCATGAGAGCTGAAATTTGTTTTTGTGCCTCTGCCCTTTGATTGTGTGGCAGGTTTGGCATGCCTCTCATTTTTGGAAGGGTGTGAAAGTGGAATCTGTAGCCTCTGTCTATAATGTCCAGGATCCATTTGTCTTTTGTGACAATATGCCAATTTTTCGAAAATAATGCCAGTTTTCCGCCTAAGGGTGCTGCCATTAGAGCTTTGCTTGGCATGCAAAGGGGAAAGTCATTGGTTCTGCTTTCTGAATGGCTGTGAACTATCCTCACCACCTCTTGGTGTAGGTGCTTGCCACTGTCTGCCTCTAAATGATCCTTGAGATTGCCCTCTACCCCTTGGGCGCCTGTATCTACCTCTTTGAGGTCTGTCCGTGGCTGGAAAGGACCAATTTTTTGAAGGCCAAGTTCTACTGAAACGTGGAGGTTTGTACCTGTAGGAAATCTTTCACTGTTTGCATTGATTTTGCCTTTTCCTCCATTTTCTTTAATACCTCCTCAGCTTTAACACCAAACAATACATCTTTTTGAAGAGGTGCATCTAGTAATTTAGCTTTGACATGGTTTGGCAAGGTTTGCTCTCTGAGCCAAGCATGTCTATGTATGACTGATCCTGTAACAGCAGCTCTACATGAAGCCTCTAAAGCATCAAAACCACATTGCAGGGTATGTTTACCCACTTGTTCTGCACTATGCAACAAATCCTGGAACTCCTTCAAGACTGGTTGTTCAGGTTGTGACATTTTGCTTTTCAACTGAGATAACAAAAACTGTTGATACTTTAACATATGGAACTGACAGTTTAATGCCCTCATGGTTAAAGTGGCCGAGGTGTATACCTTTTCCCCCCACCTTTCTAAAGCTCTGGAATCTCTCTCTGAAGGTAATGGATTTTTGGCAGTGGAGGCCTTAATTCCCTTGGGACCCTGTGAGATAGTTTCTGGGTCAGCCGCATGGCTTTTGTATAGGAATTGGTGTGAATCAGGAACCCGGTAATACCTGTCAGGCTTGACTGGAGCTGGAGATAAAGAATCTGGGTTAAGGCTGGCCTCTGAATACACATCATCTAGTATGTCTAAGACAGGAGGGATAGCCAGAGGCCTGTGCTGAGGGAGCAAGAGGAAATCCCTGAGCCTTTTCTTGGAGTCTGAGTAATCTTGGCCTTCCCAGTGGAAGTGTTCCCTCAAGGTATGCAAGGTTTCCCCAAAAGAATAGTCCTCAGGGGGGAGACAGAGGAAATGGACTCCTCTGCATCAGAATCTTCAAAAGGGGAGTAAGAATGTTCCTGGCCTTCAGAATGTTCCGAAGTAATGGAGGCCTGGTCCGAGGAGGGGTATTCTTCCTCCACTCGGGGCCTTTTGTCCGAGGGAGGTTGAGAACCCCTGATAAGAGTAATCAAATCCTCAGCCATTTTGAGCATCTGTTTTTTAGGCATGGGGCCTTGAGAGGGGCCCTGTGGAGCTTGTCATTTAGTATGCATGGCTGCCTTAGATTTAGTGAAAGCCTTAATGGAAAAAGAAGGCCTGAAGACACCTTGAGAGGTGGCAGGCCTGTCTAAACTCTGAGTTTCCCCGCCAAGAGTGGCGTCGGTATCTGTAATTGGGGTATGTGCCGAGGATCCTGCGACCTCGGGCACAGAAGACACCGCTAAGGAAGTGTCAAAGGTAGTCAGGGGCTGCGTAGGCGCCTCGCTGACAACCGGAGCACCTGTAGTAGGCTTTAGCGTGGTGTCGGTAGAAGTCGCGGACCTCGTATGTCGGTCCTTATCTTTGCGTCTTTTACTCAAAACTGGAGTCGGAGTATCAGACGATATAATGTAATTACATTTTTTGCCAAAATAGTGTTGGGCGAACTCCGCCCGACGCTTAACAGTGCGTCTGTTGAATGTAGCACAAAAACGACAGGCCGAGACGTCGTGGTCTGGGCCTAAGCAAGGAATGCAGAGGGAATGGAAATCCTTATGCGGTATTTGCTTCCCACAAGAAATGCAATTATTAACTTTGTCTGACATCGGTCTGAGGCAAGAAAAGTTTCCCCAACGGGGTACTTAGCTTTCAAGAAGACTTCGGTTGAAAAATATTCGTAATCTCAGGAGCTGGCCGACCGGCACTTGCGAACTGCTTCTGCTTCGGGCACCGCGCGGCAAGAAAGACTGAAGAAAATGGCGTCGGCTGGTTCTTTTATACCCCTGCCGCACTGACGTCAGGGAAGAAGCGATGACATCCGACGCCGGACCTAGACTTTGGAATTCGGCCGACCGAGGACCCGCCTGATGGCAGGATAACCCATCTGTTATGACTGCAGCTGTATGCACGATGAACATCTAGCACAAAATCGACAACTAGCAACGTCGTGGTCAGGGCCTAGACAAGGAATACATTAAGAATGAAAGTCCTTATGAGGTATTTGCTTCCCACAAGAAATACAATTATTAACTTTTTCTGACATCAGTCTGGAGCAAGAAAAAAGTTTCCCCAACCGGGTACATAGCTTTTAATGAAGACTTCGGATCTGAAATTCGAACACGAAAATCTCAGGAGTCGGCTGACTGGCACTTGCGAGCTGCTTATGCTTCAAGCACCGCGCGGCAAGAAAGACTGAAGAAAATGGTGTCAGCTGCATCATTTATACCCCTGGCGCACTGACGTCAGGGAAGAGGCGAAAGCAACCGACGCCGGACCTAGACTTTGTAATTCAGGCCGATTGAGGGTAGCCTGCCAGCAGGATAACCCAAGTGTAATGACTGCCTGCAACAGTGAAACATGAAGAACATCTCTACACAAGCATGAATATGCTGAAAATAGATCTATAACTACCTGCAACATGATGTTCTATAATAATACCATAACAGTTATAAATGACAAATTGTGCTGTGGTGTAATTTATATAGACTTTGATAAGATGATACACAAAACAATGATCAAAACATTAGAACAACTATTTACTTACTTACTTACTTATTTTGATAAGATGTATAGCTGCATGGTTTACAACTAGGACATGGCAAAGACACATTAATTGGACAGGTGAATCTCTTGGTTACAGTCAGGGTGTCCTATAGAGCTCTCGCTTGGGCTCCTGCCTCTTTACATCATGTATCTGATCTTTCATTTGTGGAGCTCTATTATCTGCATGCAGGTAACTTTAAATAGGTGAACAGGTTACATCCATCACATATAGGAAAAATAACAACTAATTCAAACCATTTGGGCACAGGAGAATAATATTTTGGTACTTACGTATTACAGCAATCAGATTTTTCCCACTCTCATAATTCTTAATGTTTCTGACAGACTAGGTTTATTAACCTGGAAAGGGGTGTGTACGCAGGTCAGGTTTACTGCGTCACACAGGTTAGGAGGCAGGGAGAGGAATAACTGCTAATTTTTAAACTCCTACCTGGCGTCTCACTTTTGCGGTGAACTCCGCAGTGCCCCAGCACATCAGAAATCCTGCCTTGCGGATTGCAAGCGCGGCGAAGGCTATTTAATGCGTAATACACCGTCTGACTGTTCATGGCCAGTAGTCATCGGAAGTAAAGGTGCTTGCTACTAGTAGTCCGTAAGGGGACATTGATTTCTCAGGGACTGCTGCTTTTCTCCCTTGCCTTACTCCTGTGACCGGGGAATTGTACTTTATCCTGCTTCCCATGTGCACACACTTCGGTAAATGTGAAGTGGTTTACTCATCGCACTTGGTTACAGTACTGCCAACAGGTGCTGCAAATGGTCAGTGATTCGCACACAAATGTAACAAAAGTAATAATCAGAAATTACAGTCTGTACACATAATGACATTTAAAATGGGCCAGTGGCGAGTTTCAGGAATTCTAACATTGGCAAGCAGCAGTCCTGTTTAGATGTCGGGAAAGGATGCATCACGGGAACAGGAAATCTGCCGTTCTGCCTGTTCACATGTGAAAAATAATCGGCAAGAATAGTAGTTAAAAGTTTAACAAACCTTGCCTAGGTTACCACACATCTTGTCTGAGAAACATTAGGAAGTATGCAAATGTGAAAAATCTGGCTGCGATAATATGCAAGTACCTAATATCTTAATACATTTATCAACAGCAAAGCCTATCACATTTGAAAGACTTAGATTGAAAGGTGAGTATTTAACATAGTGCACAGTGATTTAAAACGTGGATGGATTTAAGAACCTGGGTATATGGGTAGATGCAGCTTTTAGTTTTTTTTTTTTTTTTTTTTTATCATACCAGTAAATTGGTTAACGATAGTTTTTAAAACTATAGGCTGTAAAAAAAAGATTTATTAAGTCTAGAAAGTCAGAAATTATGAAGTGATGGATTTGCAAGTTACCCTATACCCAAATTAGAGTATGGAATGGAATAATAATCTAGAAATCTTATAATAAAATTAGCATGAGTAAATTGGAAAGAGCACAGAGAAAATATACCAAGGGCATTCATGGATGTAAAAATTAAAGTTATTACAAAAGGTTAAATATTTGAACTTTTTACTTTGTCTCATACTGATATTTATGTGAAGACCTTAAGTAGCGAGTAATTAGAGACAACTACCTCTAGGAATGTTTGGAGTTATCAGAGTATTAGAGAATCACCAGACAATCTGTGCAGGAGAAGACATAGGAATGAGAGATGTACTAACTTGTTCTCTGACAGAGTAGCTGACACATGGAATAAATTTCTAAATTATAATACAGTAAGCACTACTTTAGTATTTTTTAAAAATGTCTTCACTTATATGGAAATTACTGTTCTGGTACATCTGCAAGCTAGAAGGGCATTATTACCCATGTCTAAAATATTTGTATGTATTTATATGTATGTAAAATGTGTAATTAAATAATCTGTTTAATTGAGTGGCTATTTTACATACACAAGAATGTCTCCATTTTATTTACTTTTTATTTTAGGTGCAATGGTATTCTGTGAACTAATGAGTGTACATTACAGATGTGTTGCATTGTCATAACTGATTAGCAAATTCCCTGTTTGCAACAAAATATCACATTTGTGGTCAGTTACAATTTACACTGTTTCACTGTTCAACTGTTGGATTATTTCCAAAATAACTATGTATGCCTAGATATGTCATTAGTTGCGAAACAGTCAAATAAATAAAACCATGACTTCAAATGAAACCTGTGTCTGCTTGCTTATTCAATTTGAAAAATAAATGAAATTACAATTTGACATGGAATGAGTTTGTCTGTTTACTTATTTATATATGTATGCATCTATGTATGAATTTAAATTAAAATTGTTCTGGCTAGTTCTTATAAGAAAAAAAATGACTGCCTAGTCAATATAAACATACATGCAAAAAACACACATTTCTTATGAATTTGGGACATCTCAGTCATAACTGAAGGCATACCTCTCAACCTGTAAGTATAAAAACGTTTGCCTTGACAGAAACATTTCATTGGCTAAAGTAGTTACCAAACTCCAAGATAAAAGAGTAGTGAACAGCACCTTTACTCAAAAGTGTTAACAAGAAAAATAAGGTACTAGCAGAAGACAGAATTCTTATAGGTTCATAGGTAAGTACTAGGCTATCTGCCCAAGGGCATTTATAAGCATAGCCAGAATGTGTTGGCTTTCGCCACCCCCTTAGATTAGTTCCCTGTGCCTCTGTCCAGCAGAGCCATTAGTTCCCTGCGCCACTGTCCAGCAGAGCCACTGCAGTGATCCCCGGGGTAAATTTTCTGTTTCCCATCCACTCGTCAAGGTTTCTCTTGAAGAGTGTTAGTGAGGGGCTCTAACTAATGTAGATTGGAATCCTGTTCCAAAGCATGAGGAGTCTCTGGGATAGGAATCTATCCCTCCAGCATGTCCTATTTATCGTTGTGGTGAGGTTTATATCTCTAGAGCATGTGGCTCTCCGGGATTTGTTTTTTTTTTTTTTTAGGTGGAGCATGTCCATCAATTCTGGGTTGGGCATGGCCTCGTATGTCAGGCAGAGATCACCTCTGAGTAAGCGGTATGCAACCGAGTACAGCTGGAGTTTCTTGAGTCGGGCTGCATAGGGCATCTGTTTGAGGCCAGTAATCCTCTTGGTGAGGTACTTTTGTGTTTTTTCCAGCTGTTGCAGGGGTCTTGTAAGGTACACCCCAAATGGGGCGTTGTATTCTATGATGGGTCTAATGAGTGATGAGTAGAGAGGCACAATAACCTCTTTTGTTCTAGATGCGAACCTTTTTGTGATTAGGTGGGCCACATAGAAGGATTTTCTAACCACCTTGTCAATATGATTATCAAAGGAGAGATTACTATCTGCTTGGGTCCCCAGATCCCTTAATACATTTTCTGTATTTAGGGGATTACCACCTATGTGGTAGTTTGTGGGTACTTTGTTTTTTCCAAAGGGGATGACTATGCACGTTTTGGCATTTAGCTTGAGGCCATGACTTTGACACCAGGTATCCGTCTCAGTGAGACCCATCTGGAGGGTGTCTGTATCAGCCGGAGAATCAATTATGGCCCCTAGCTTGCAGTTGTCTGCGAACTTGGTCAGCCATAGTCGTCCTATTCTTGCCTGTACCTCTGAGAAGTATATACCGAACAGGAGGGGTCCTAGGACTGAGCCCTGAGGGATGCCACTTGTAACCGGTTTAGAGTCGGACGTAGAGCCTGCAACTCTCACCATGTGGGTTCTTATCCATGAGCCAGTTGGCAACCCATCTCGTGACATAGGGGTTTATGTTCAAGCTGGTGAGCTTGTCTATAATACTAGAATGGGGAATGGTGTTGAAAGCCTTTGCGAGGTCTAGGTAGGCTGTGTGGACCTCCTTTCCCTCATCTAATGCCTCTGTAACTGTCTCAAAGAAGTCCACCAGGTTTAGGAGGCATGATCTGCCCTTAAAGCCAAACTGGGTAGGGTCCAAGCTTTGGAGGTTCCCAATGTCTCTGTTAATGAGTTCCATGATGATGCATTCCATAGCCTTGTAGACCAGGCTAGTCAGGCTTATAGGGCGATACTTCCCGGGATCCGTTGTGGCTCCATCTTTGTGAAGCGGGATAATCGTTGCTGTGCGCCACTCTGTGGGTACGTACCCTGTAGAGAGGCTGAGTTTGAACAGTGTGTTTAGGTGAGGGGTTAGTTCATTTTGGAGCTCTTGTAAGACACAGCCTGGGGCACCGTCCGGTCCCATTGAAGCTGTGTTTTTGGCTTTGGATAGGGCTGTTTTAACCTGTGTGTCGGTGATTGACGGGGCCCTACATTCTTCTGGTATGGTTATGGGCCCTTTAGGGGGTGAAGTTTGCACTAAACCTGTCTGCCAGAATGTTGGCAATGTCAGCGGTTCAGTGTATTTTGTGCCATTCTGCACTAACTCAGAGCAGATCTGAGAGTTTCCACTTAGGTTCTTGACATAGCTAAAGAACGCTTTGTGGTTATCTTTGGAGTCATTGGCAATTTTTCTTTCGAAACTAGCCTTGGATGATTTAATGAGGGATCATAGTTTCTTGCTGATACTTATCAGGGATGTCTTTCCTTCTTGGGATTTTACTCTTTTCTGTACTAGTTTCCTCCTTCTGTTGTATAGCTTGTTTATGGAAGGGGTCCACCAAACTGGTTTCCTTTTCTTAGAGGAGCGAGTCTTGGTTTTCCTTGGGATAGCACGACCCATGCATTCCTGCAGATGCTCACAGAGTGCCTTTGTAAAGGTTTCAGCAGCTTGGACAGCATTGTCCTTTAGCATGGAGGCTGTGAACCTTTCCACCTCGGTCTTAAGTAATGTGAAGTTTGCTTTTGAAAAGTTTTTCATGGTGGTTTCCTTGATTGGGGGTGGGGGCAGAATGTGGATATCCAGAGTGATTAGTCTACGGTCTGATCTAACCAGCGAGGGGTTGACCTCCGGTGTGGAACACTGGTCGCCCATGTTGGTGATGACCAGGTCCAATATGTTGTTCCCTCTGGTGGGGGTGTTGACCAGTTGATCCAGGGCATTCGAGTTTATAAATTCTAGGAAGCGTTGGGCAAGGGAGTTAGTACTCTAGTAGTTCTCCCAGTTTATGTTTGGGTAACTGAAATCACCCAGTATTAGGGTGCTTGGTAGGACCTTCATATTTCCCAGTGTCTCCAGAAATACAGAATGGGGGTCCTGGGCCATGGTGGGTGATCTGTAGCAAGCTACAATTTGGATTGCAGTTTTGCCCGTTGTTAGTTGCACATGGATGATCTCTGACGCATTGTACTGCACCACTAACCTGGAGGTGTGGGTATCCTTGATAAATATGGATACACCCCCGCCTTTTGTGTTTCGGTCCTGGTTCTGTGGCCGAAAGGCATGGTATAAGTTATAACCTAGTAGTGCTGGAGTGCTCTCAGGAGCCTTAAACCAGGTTTCTATTACTGCACAGATGTCGATGTTCTCCATACTGAGGAGTGCCTTGAGTGCGTGCATTTTGACGTTTAGACTTCTGGCATTGAGTAGCATTACCCTCAGTTTTTGGTTACTTGTGCTATTTATGGTGGTGGGTTTGTCTTTTGAGCCTTGCCTAAAAAAGGCACTAGGCTCTAAGATGATCAGATGCTGTCCAGGAAATACCCAAGATTTCTCTTCCAACTATCACTAAAGAAAAGGCCCTCACCGCACTCCACATCTAAAAACACTGCATCAATGGGCCCTGATAATATCCATGGATGCCTTCTAAACAGCTTGAAACATGACCTTTCAGGCCCACTACAATCTCTGTTCAACCACAGCCTCTAGACCGGCTTTGTTCTGAGGTAATGGAGGACTGCAACTGTCATCCCACTACACAAAGATGGACAATCAACTGACCCAGGAAGCTACAGACCCATAAGTTTGTCTAATCTTACAGGCAATGTCATGGAAAGAATGACCATGGACCTGATTAAAAAAAAAAAAAGACATGGGAAATCTTAAACAAAAAAAAATAATAATAAAATAAAATAGACCCATCCCTGTTTGGTTTTGTCAAGGGCAGTTAACACCTACTAAACCTGGTGAACTTCTTTGAGAAGGTCGCTAGAGCCATGGTTGAGGGCAAAATAGTACATACTGCCAACCTCAACCTGGCACAGGCATTTGACAGGATACCTCACTTTGGTATTTTAGACATACTCAGTAATTTAGATCCCTATGTCAGTAGATGGATAGCCAAATGGCTCACAGACCGAACAGATTAGGTTACGGTGGGGGAATCCACCTCCACCAATAGGCATGTTACTTATGTTGCCCCTCAGGGTTCATACTGGGACCTCTTTGGTTTGGAATATACTTCTCTCCAGTCAAGGCAGATATAGAAGGACTTTGGCTGACCAGACTTGCTGATGACTGCAAGCTGGGTGCAATCAATGAATCCCTCAGAGACGTAGATATCATTAAGGATAATGTGACAGCATATAACTGACACCAAAATCATGGCCTAATAATCATTGCAAAAAATGCATAGTTACACCCTTTGGTAAAATGACCATCCCTGCACATTAAAACATTGAGAACTCTCAATTAAGATTAGAGTAGACCCAGTGATAGGGGACTTGGGAACTCAGATGGACAGTAAATTGAACTTCATTCACCATGTGCCATTGTGGTGAGAAAATCCTTCTATGTGGTGCAAATTATAAGTAAGGACAAGGCATCCAGATCTAAGGAGATCATAGCCCTACTATACTCCGCTCTCATTAGACCAATAATTGAGTACAATGGACCCTTCAGCATGCACCTAACCAGGCACTTGCCAACAGCTAGAGTGGGCACACAAGTTCCTCACTAAAAGAATATAGGGTGTAAATAACACATCTTATGTGGACAATGGACATGTCCTATGTGGAAAACCTTTGTGTCATGAAAGAGAAAGAGTAAAAAACATTTACAAATATACATGCTATGGCAATATACACAATAATTGCAGAACACAGCCTATACCTGGCAATGTTGCCATTTACCTCTATAAGACAAATGAAAATGGAATCAATTACAGAGCAATAATAGAGTAAGACTTGTAATAAGTATATATATATATATATATATATATATATATATATATATATATATATATATATATATATACACATACATACACACACACACACACACACACACACACACATACAGATAAATAAATAGATATAGATATACATAGATACCTTTCTATGTATACCAAAGGCATGGTTTTGTTCAATATAAACAACGTGCTACCTTATGTAACAGTTAACAAATCTCTGGATGAGCGAAGAGAGAATCAGCACTGGAAACCTAGAAGACAAAGAAGGAAAAAAAAATAGAGTGGTTTTGGGTCAAGACTGCTGTTGACTGGTGCCAAAGCCATGGATTAAACTTTAGCGCAAAAAAAAAAATATATAGTGCCCTTTGGGAAAACTGTCAGCCCAAATTAATTACTCCATCAATAAAACAGTACAATACTCCACTCAGGCATTGTTGACAAGCTCCCCGAGCTATGCATAAATCCCTACAAACTCAATGAATTGCAGGTTAGCTCAGAGACAGGAATTCAGGATCGGTGCAACTACCTCCATCAAGAGACTGGTCACCAGGGGAGTACCCCAAGGCTCCATAGTGTACCTGCTCCTTTTTGGCATCTACGTCTCAGACATCAAAGCTAACATTCAGGAGCTCTGTCTCACCAAGTTCGAAGATGACTGTAAATTGGGATTTATCACAGACTCCCCCACGACAGTAACATCTTACAAGAGGGTGCCAAAGTCATGGCCTAAAAGTTATGACT